>NW_003303734.1:915039-924272 GCF_000142945.1 Phytophthora infestans T30-4 | reverse complement strand
CGTTGAATCTCGGCAATAGTAACCTTGTGCAGGAAGGCAGCCACAGAGCCATCATGGACACTGTCTCTGTTTTACAAAGGCGAGACGTATACCCCCGTCAATATTTATACAGCGATGAAAGTGGTGCTCAGAAGGTTGGCAAGACGTATCGACAATGACCATTCGAAACTGTTGGAATCACACTGGTATTGTGTCGAAGATGAATTTGAGATTTGTACTTAATTAAGGTAATACAAAGTAGTACATTTGGATTCCATCTGCTCCTCTATAAATATTCGCAGCTCGTAGACTCTATATGGTCCACCCCGCCGAATACGAGGTGCACGACTGTATTATAATCTCCACATCAACTATTATTAGCAGGCTGTTTTAGGTACTACCACCATAGAGCCGAGCGAATTGAGACCCACAAATTTAGCACACTGACCACAATATGCGAAAAGAACTACTACCTCTGGTCCGAAATGATGGATAGTATGGTGTATTTACCATCCTGTAGCATACAATCATATTATGAAAAATTCAACCGAGCGGTCTCCCATAGGAAGTTCGTGCACTCGCGCGATGCATTTTGACCTGTCCTTCCTCTTTCTACCGGAGGTTTCCTTGATGCGACGTTGCCACTCCCCTCTTTCTACCCCTAAGGTGACGCTGATGCAATAGGGGGTCCAGATTTTGCCTATAGTGGACGGACTGCGCTTAAAGTCTCTGGTAACGTCCGCCTTTGCTCCATGGGGTAGATCTCCGTCAATACTGAGTCTTAGAAGTTCGTCGATGATGCAACGGCGATGACAATCGGTCAGGTTGGCCAAAGAGAAGTCGGGGAGCACGGATAGCGCGTAGTGCTAGCTGAGCGGGTACTAGAAAAATGAGGAAGAGGGTGACCGGCTATTCAAATAGATGTAGCTCGGCCCCCAGTACGATTTCAGCGCAAATTAAACCACCAGCCAATAGCTGGCGAATACGCGCTCCTGCTGGACCAATTAGATTTTGATAAGAATTGCTGAACTTGTTTTTAAACTACTTTTAAGTAAAACTATCCATCATTTCGGACCAGAGGTAGTACTACTACATGTATTAGTAAGTGAATAACACGAATTCCCAGCTAGTCAAAAACCATCGATGTGCATAGTTTCCGGCACTGCAACAACAGTGGCTTTGCATTTACTTCGAGGTACTTGTCTTTATTGACTATGAAGCCATCGAATTTAAACCAACAGCGATAAGTGCTGCCAGTCCAACGCCGTACGTAATCTCCAGCACCTTCTTGATATGGCGCCACTTGGACGGATTCTTGGCAACCTCTTGTGCGACATCCTCTGTGAGTTTCACGAACTGCTTCTCGTCGGCGTTCTTGAATTGGCCTACCGCCTTCAGCTTCTCGAAGTCTCCTTTCCACTTTCCTGAGGTTGTATCCAGGGGTTTTAGCTTCGCACCGGATTCGAACTTTACGATAGCACTCTCCCAGTTCTTCGTAGAAGTTGAACCAAGTTTGACAGCTTCTTGAGCCTTAACAAGGGCATTTCCGGTCGCTGTTGCACTGGTTGCACCTCTGAGTTTACCCGAGTTCTGGCTTACTTTACCGACGGCACCTTCCACAGCGTCGTCAAGCAGTGTGAGTGTGACTTGTTCCTTGGCACAAGTGATACTGAAGCAGTTCACAGCGAAAATGGCCGACACCAGGACGAAAAACGGCCTAAAGCGCATTCTGACCAGCAATTTAGGCGGTTTTAGAGACTAAAGTGTCCACAGGAGATTTCGAATTGAAGAGAACACAGAGTGATTTCAAAACCTCTATAATACGATTGTATTCATTGTACAGTTTTGCACATTATCATTTTGTGATCATTTCGATACATCTGTACATTTACTGTAAGGAAATACAGTGCGTGGCTTATGGGGCTGCTACCGGTACTCGATTTGAAATTTGGTTACAAAAGCCCGTCACTGTGACGGGCTTTCGCATTAAGCGTGGATATTGGTTGTGACGGTCACAACTAATATCCACGCTTTTGAAAGGATAATATGAACTATGAAGCTTTGATTATTAAAAAACAAATCATTTTTAATGCAGTGGCGGTATCGGTAAGCTACCGACGGTAACTGTACTGGAAAAAAATAGGTACTTCGGCTAAAGAAAAAGCAGGTCTGCAGTTCAGACTGTACTGCAATGCAGACCAGTTTTTTTTACCAGTACTTGTAGCTTCCTGCAGTGCAGAATCAGACGTTTTCTCGCCCGGCTGTCAGCATTCTGTTACCTTTACAAAATGCTGACGGCCTTTCAGTTTTTAATAATGTCAAGGTACAATAACAGCACATAAATGTATCATACACTGCATAAGGGGGAGTCGAACATCGCAAAAAACGTTTCCTCCGGGTTACGCTCACATTTTTGACAACGACCAGCTCACTTATAAAGTAAGCCACCTCCGGAGGTGACTTACATTTAAAATGAGCTAGCCCTTTTTATTCCTAAAGAATCCTCCCTTCCATCCACCGACCAGACCGGCATGGAAATGGAGGAAGGCGCGTGTATGGCTGCGTCGCTCTGCACACGTCTCCGGCCAGAAGTCGGGTGCCCCAAGGCGCGTCGTGCAGCGAGGAATTTCCACAATCCAGTACATGTAATAGTGTACTGGTTTTTTAGAAAAGGAGGTGACTATTAATAGTACTGTTTCCAGTACATGTTAAGTTCGTGTTTTAATTACGAACTTAAGCTAGTCGCTACTCCTTCCCACGTTCCGACTGAAACAAGTCAAATACACATGGTCCTGTGTTTCTCTAAGCACCGTTGCTAATAATATACTGTTTCTGTCGCTGCTTGGAGTTTCTATATACTGCTCTTGTCGGTAAGATTACTGCCCGAGAAATGCTTACCGTCTTCCCCCGCACACTACGCCTAGGCGCTTTAATAAAATAATGGAATTATAACTTTCGCGATAAAATATTCGTATAGAACACATAGCAAAATACAACGCCTACTACATATAACAGTAACATGTGTAATTATAGCTGTAATAGGAGGTGGTTGGCTGTCAGTGTTTGACCACAACTTCTCTCGTTCCTCTTGTCGGTTGCTCATTCCCAAGTTGCCATGGTGAAAAGCAAGCGCCGAAACTATACTATCAAAGAGAAGCTGGATATCCTGTCCCAACACGCCAAAGGCGTCAAAGGAAAAGGCTTCTTTGCTCTAGGGAAAAAAACACCAAATAGCTCCAGGAACATTCGAGGGTGGTGGGATCTCCGCGACAAACTAAAGGAAGCTCTGAGAGACCGTGATATTACCACGCGTACAACAAGAAGGCTGGGAGGGGGAGGAAGACCTGCCAAGCACGGTGATGTAGAATGTCGTCTACATGAGTGGATTTTAGACAGAAATACTAGAGGACTGTGGGTCAAGGATGCTTACATCCGGCTGCAAGCTCTGAACATCTACCGAGAGCTACATGATCCTCAGGCATCGGGCTTTAATGCGTCTACTGATTGATTGGCGCGATTTAAACGTCGGAAGAACCTCGTCTCTCGGCGTCAGACGACTACACGAATACTGCCTGATAATGCTGGAGAGATTTGCCGTGACTTCATTCATCGTGTTCACCAACTCATCGATCTGCACAATATCAAGCTTGACAACATCGTTAGACCAAGTACCAAGGTGCTTTGAAACCGAGCCTAAGACGACCATCACGACTCGTGGATCCCGTGAGGTACTTCTAAAAAAGGGAGGGACAAGTCATAAGCGCTTCACTGCTACGTTTGCCATTACGGCCTCTGGAATCATCCTGAAGCCCCACCTTCTCTTTTCAAAACGAAAGAATCGTCCGAAGTGCCCTGATGGTGTTCTGGTAGATGTGAATAGTACTGGCATGTGGAGCGAAGATATCCTGCTGCGCTTCTCTAAAGCGGTGGTGTGCTCAAGGAAGGAAACCCAATTCTTTAGGGAGCCGGTGCTCTATTTAATCGATTCTTACGCGTGTCACGTAGCTTTGGCAGAGTCTACACTATTGGAGCGCTACAACATCTTTGTCGTGGTGGTGCCGCCCAACCTCACCAGTATATTACAGCCACTTGACGTAGCTGTCAATCGTAGGTATCAATCGTTCTACCGGAACAAGTATGATGACTACATTAGCAGAGCGTTGATCGACCGGCTATGCAAACCGCTGCTGGAAATCCCAAGATCCCTCATTACAAAACTGTCGCGGAATGGACGCTGGACTGGGTAGTAACTCGTCAAGCAGATGACATCAAGAAGGCAATTACACTGTGCGGGATTGTACCAAAGTCAAGCTTTAACCAAGACAAGCGTCATCAGGCTTTAAGAGGCCTTCTGGAACCGGATCTGGACATGAAGAAATGGCACGCATCGTATCAATATCTCCTTGATGAAGCGGATGATCGAGAGCAGCTCTGCGTATCCGCTCCTTCCTGGTACCTGCCCGAGAACGAGAGGCCAAGCTTGCTCTACTGTTTACTCTTTGGCACATCAGCTGCTATAGACGACTTTGTTTACGAGCTGGTAAACTACATGAAAACCCTGGACGATCTCGACGGTCTCATTGACGCGCAGTATCTGGAGGATATTCAAAACGGAGACACAGATCCAGGAGAGCTGGAGATTTATGCCGCTTCAAAACTTCACAACTGGAACTGTAACGGGGTACGTAGCCCTAAGTGTACCCTGGTTACATGAAGTGTGACACTTCACACTTCAGGAGTATGACACGTCATACGCCGGGATATTTGGTACAAGGTACCAAGGTCGTTCAAAGCCAACCATTGGTTAAATGACATTGCATTTCTATAGGTAACTAATAGTTTGTATTAAACCCAAACTTAACCTACCTATAAATATACTCAGTTTACAATCTACCTTATTTAGGTCACTAGAGTTCGCTCTCTTTAATTAAAGAGGGGACCTGTGAACTGCCGTTCACTCAGAGTTTGTATACTCTCGGAAGATAACTTCCTCTAGCGCAAGGTGCTGTGTGACCCCGTCACACTTGGTCACACTAGTAGTCAATCCTCGCCACCGCGGGTAGACTACCTGAACCTCTCCGAAGTTCGTCGCCATGGATAGGAACGACTTCTCCCAATTGAACGACTCTCAGTTCGAGTCGGTTCGGAAGATGGCAGGCATCTTCGGGATGGAGGCCCTGCAGAGCCTGGTGGTGTCAACACCGGCTGAGCAGCTCGAGCGCGTCAATGCATTCGACGCGTAGGAGCAGGGCCTCATCGCGCATGTGCGGGAGAACCTGCAGGCTCCGGCGGCGGAAGCAAATCCGCCTCACCCGAAGCCAATACGGCTGAAGGTTAAGCCGTATGAAGGGAAGGAAGGCGAGAACCTTCACTTCTGGGTCCGAGAAGTGGGGTTCGCGATAGACGCGGCTCTGATCTCGACTGAGCAGCTGCGTGTTGCTTTTGCACTCTCCAACCTTAGCGGCCGTGCTAAAGATTTGGGTGTACACACGGGAAGCAACATCCCCCAGGAATGTTTCACATCCTGGGCTCAGCTGTGCGAACAGCTCCGAGCCACGTTCCTCCCGGCGAACTACGAGTACCGCCACGTTCGCGCTTCCTTTCGTGTAAACAAGAGAGGCGCGAACTGCACGAGTATGTGCAAGAAATACGGGATCTCACGGCGTCCCTAGTGGGAAACCCACTCAACGAACACAATAAGATGACTGTGTTCATGGACGGCTTTCGAGTGGGCCCCGCACGCACTCAGCTGTTCCGGGTGCAGTCAAGCACTCTCGAAGAGGCGATTCAAGTGGCTCTTCAAGAAGAATACAGCCATCGCCAGGCGCGTACGCCGGCCTCAGCATGGCCTGGGAGCTCCTTGTCGGCTCCCGGTCGAACAAGCCCCAACGGACCAGTTCCCAGGAAACTCGGGTCCGCCGAACAGCGTGACATCCGCTGCTTCGGCTGCGGGAAGATGGGCCACTTTAAGCGCGACTGTCCCGCTGAAAGACTTCGCAGACGGTCCTTCCCCAAGCTCGTCCTCAAGGGTCGCTGGCAGAAGCCAGGATCCGGGAACGCTGGGAACCAGTAGGGGCGGGGCGACCTACTGGGGAAGAACTAAGTCTTCGTGATGGGTGCGCGGGTGGCGCGTACCACGGGGCTTTAACCCCTGAGAGTCTTCGCACTCTCGAATCGGCGAAGAGCAGCGGCGTGTTGCTCGTAGTACACGGATGTGTACGGGGATATGATCATCCCTTTAGAATCTTGATCGATTCTGGGGCGTCGAAGAATTTCGCACGCCGCCAGACGGTTGCTCGCAACAGCAACAAGCTGTCCGAAGCTTTGAGAGAAAGCAAGGGCAACGGGACGGTGTTAGTGCGACTGGCCGACGGGAAGGTCGTCACTGTCCCCAACGTCCAAGTGGATCTGGCTGTCAAGTTTAAGGAACTTTGACAGCCTCGAACAGGTCACTGTTCTCGATATGGATCCATATGATATGATCCTGGGCATGCCCTGGCTTGAGAAGCACGAGCCCTGGATCGACTGGCGAGGCAAGGCAATCGGTGCCAGCCGCCCTGCGCAGTCCGACAGAGCATTGGTGAGTCATGTTCCCACCTCTGTCAGGACCCGGGGCGCCCGCGAGGGCTGCCAGGGTACCAAAGCATCCGGCAGATGCTTGGGAGTCGTCGACGTATATGACGACTGCGAGGATGTTTTGATGGTGGCCGCGCCCAGAAGAGGCGCCGGCCAAGTGGGTAACTTAGGTCCACAGGCGGGTAACATAGTTCCGCAGACAGCTGCAGCTGTCATGAACACTGAGAACAGCGTGTTCAGAGTGGGTAACAGAGCTCCACTCACGGTCGCCCAGACCATAACTGAAGAGGAAGACGTCGGATACGCTTCCTGTGTGGGTAACGCAGTACCACACGCGGTCGCCCAGATCTTAACTGAAGAGGAAGACGTCGGATACGCTTCCTGTGTGGGTAACGCAGTACCACACGCGGTCGCCCAGACCTTAACTGAAGAGGAAGGCGTAGAACACGCTTGCTGTGTGGGTAACACAGTGCCACACGCGGTCGCCCAGACCTTAACTGAAGAGGAAGGCGTTGAACACGCTTCTTGTGTGGGTACAACAGCACCACACGAGGCCACGAGTGCCTCGGATGTCGTAGCGACGACATCCCTAGACGTGGGCAGCACAGCTCCCCGTCACAGACGCCGTCGGCAAAGACGCCGCCGCCGCCTCAAGTCGGATCCGAACTTCGTTCCGATCGACGTCGCTTCAAGCGACTCGGAGTCCAGGGCCCGGGCTCCTCCGACAAGGCCGGTGGAAGAGTGTTATCACATCTTCGATGGCGAGACAGGTTTACCCGTCAGGGCATCTGGTGTCCACTTGGAACCGTTGCCAGAGGTTGCAGAGATACTGCACCTCGAGGAAATGACGGCTGAGTCTTTCCTGACCAACCTCAAGGCTGGAGAGATTGCTGAGATGGTACTCATGAGACCTGAGACCACTCAGGAGGAGCTGAACTCCTCCTCTGGCTGGGACGAGAACGTCCTGGAAGACATGAACAAGCAGCGTCAGGCGCTGTTGGGTTCTGAGATTTTCAAGAACCCCAAGGATCCGGTGTATCCTTTGGTGACGGAGTACGCGGACGTGGTGAACAAACGCCCACCGACCCAACTCCCACCGGATCGAGGCGTACGGCACGAGATTGATCTCGTGCCCGGCACAAAGTATTGTGTCACGAGGCAATGGCCTCTCCCGCGCGAACAGTGCGAGGTCATTGATGCCTTCTCCGCTGCGAAAGCGAAGGCAGGCATGGGCGGGAGTCGAAATCCCCGCACTCGACGCCGACTTTCTGCGTTCGTAAGCCAAGCGGAAATTGGTGTCTGGTTCACGCTTATAACAAGCTGAACAACGCAACGGTGCCGGCCCAAACACCGATCTCACGAAAGGATGTGTTGTTGAACAACATGGCCGGGAGCGTACTGTACAGTGCGCTGGATTTGGTAGACGGATACTACCAAATCCTGATGCGCGAGAGTGACATCCCGCTCACCGAGGTAAGCACTCCAAGCGGCATGCTTTGGGAGTGGCTCGTCATGCCGCAGGGCTT
Source organism: Phytophthora infestans T30-4 (assembly GCF_000142945.1). NCBI lineage: Eukaryota > Oomycota > Peronosporomycetes > Peronosporales > Peronosporaceae > Phytophthora > Phytophthora infestans. Next base: position 916,191 of record NW_003303734.1, on the reverse strand, counting down.
GTCTAACGCCCCGGCGACGTTCAATCGCCTGGTGACGCAATTGTTCCGCCCTTTGCGTACCTTCGTACAGACGTACTTCGACGACATATTCGTCCATAGCCGTGCCGAGGGAGGCAGGACGGCCATGGAGGTGCATCTAGGTCACCTCCGTCGAGTGTTGGACGTAATGCGAGCGAACAAGCTCTACGCCAACATCGACAAGTGCGTTTTCGCGTCACCAGAGATTAAAGTTCTCGGTTGCTTCGTAAGCAACGTGGGCGTTCAGGCTAACCCAGACAAGGTCAAGGCCATAGCAGCATGGCCGACGCCCCGATCCCAGAAGGAGCTTCGAAAGTGGTTGGGCTTGGCCAACTACCTTCACAAGTACAGCGCAGGGTACGCGGGCTTCGCTAAGCCCTTGTCGAGTCTCCTTCAGAAGGACGTCGACTGGCGCTGGGAGCAAGAGCACCAGGATGCATATGACAGCATCAAGGCCAGTCTCCAAGAGGCCCCTGTCCTGGCCTTGCCGGACGAGACGAAGCCGTTTAGCGTCGTCTGCGATGCCTCCGATTACGCCATTGGATGTGCATTGCTGCAGGCCGACACGGCTGGACACGAACGAGTCATCTCGTTCCAGTCCAGGCAGCTCAAAGCCGCCGAGCGGAACTACCCTGACCATGACAAGGAGCTCCTGGCAATGAAATATGCCCTTGTGAAGTTCCGTGTTCACCTTCTGGGCTCTAGGGCCTTTGTGATCTACACAGACCACGCGTCCTTGAGGACGGCGACTAACTCGCCTCACCTCTCCCAAAGGATGGCGAGGTGGCTGTCCTTCTTCGCGGAATACAACTTCCGCGTCAAATACAAGCCGGGCAAGCTCAACGTGCTTGCGGACGCTCTCTCTCGGCGTCCCGACTATGAGTTGGCCCACATCACGCGGGTGACAGCGGATCTATATGATCGGATACGCATGGCGTATCGGGACGATGAGGCTGTCGCGCCTATCGTCAAGTTCCTTAAGGCCGGAACGAGCGGGAAGTCCGACTGGCTCTCGTCGCGACAGCGCTCATGGCTCCACCGATATGAGTTGAAGGAGGGCCTCCTCTATTATCGGGTGGAGCCCACCTGATCCTCTACGGGGTGGTCGTACCCAACAACCAGGATCTGAAATTC
>NW_003303734.1:908784-913713 GCF_000142945.1 Phytophthora infestans T30-4 | reverse complement strand
TGTTGGACGTAATGCGGAGCGAACAAGCTCCTACGCCAACATCGACAAGTGCGTTTTCGCGTCACCAGAGATTAAAGTTCTCGGTTGCTTCGTAAGCAACGTGGGCGTTCAGGCTAACCCAGACAAGGTCAAGGCCATAGCAGCATGGACGACGCCCCGATCCCAGAAGGAGCTTCGAAAGTGGTTGGGCTTGGCCAACTACCTTCACAAGTACAGCGCAGGGTACGCGGGCTTCGCTAAGCCCTTGTCGAGTCTCCTTCAGAAGGACGTCGACTGGCGCTGGGAGCAAGAGCACCAGGATGCATATGACAGCATCAAGGCCAGTCTCCAAGAGGCCCCTGTCCTGGCCTTGCCGGACGAGACGAAGCCGTTTAGCGTCGTCTGCGATGCCTCCGATTACGCCATTGGATGTGCATTGCTGCAGGCCGACACGGCTGGACACGAACGAGTCATCTCGTTCCAGTTCAGGCAGCTCAAAGCCGCCGAGCGGAACTACCCTGACCATGACAAGGAGCTCCTGGCAATAAAATATGCCCTTGTGAAGTTCCGTGTTCACCTTCTGAGCTCTAGGGCCTTTGTGATCTACACAGACCACGCGTCCTTGAGGACGGCGACTAACTCGCCTCACCTCTCCCAAAGGATGGCGAGGTGGCTGTCCTTCTTCGCGGAATACAACTTCCGCGTCAAATACAAGCCGGGCAAGCTCAACGTGCTTGCGGACGCTCTCTCTCGGCGTCCCGACTATGAGTTGGCCCACATCACGCGGGTGACAGCGGATCTATATGATCGGATACGCATGGCGTATCGGGACGATGAGGCTGTCGCGCCTATCGTCAGTTCCTTAAGGCGGAACGAGCGCGAAGTCCCGACTGGCTCTCGTCGCGACAGCGCTCATGGCTCCACCGATATGAGTTGAAGGAGGGCCTCCTCTATTATCGGGTGGAGCCCACTGATCCTCCACGGGTGGTCGTACCCAACGACGAGGATCTGAAGTTCGACATCCTCGCGGAGGCGCATGACGCGCCCTCCAGCGGCCACTTGGGCCGCGAGAAGACCTTTCTGTCGGTCTCTCAGTGCTTCTGGTGGACCCACATGTACAAGTGGGTCGCCCGGTACGTCAAGACATGTGAAACATGTCAGCGGGTCAAACCCGCAGGGCACTCTTCGGCTCCACTACAGAGCCTGCCCGTACCGGCTGATTGTTGGAAGTCGATGAGTCTTGACTTCATCTTTGGTCTTGCCGCCGACGGACACGGCAACACCGGAATTTTGGTGTTCGTGTGTCGGCTGAGCAAGATGGTACATCTTGCTTCAGTTCCCGTCACTGTAACGGGCGAACAAACCGCAAGGTTGTTCGTCGATGGAGTGTTCCGCTATCACGGTCTCCCGGAGATTGTCTCGGACCGAGACCCGCGGTTCACTGCCGCGTTTTGGATAGCGCTGTTTCCTTTACTGGGAACTTGTCTGCAGAAGTCCACTGCGGACCATCCGCAGACCGACGGCCAAACAGAGCGCGTCAATCGAGAGCTCGAGGACACTCTGCGCAGTGTGTGCGTAGCAGCACCACGTACGTGGTCGACGCAGCTTTCAGTTGTTGAGTTTGCGCTCAACAACGCGGTGCACGCGTCCAAGGGGTTTACGCCGTTCTACTTGAACGGCTTCCGCCGTTCTACTTGAACGGCTTCCGCCACCCCAGAGTGCCTCTCACTCTTCGAGGAGACACTGACGCCTCTATTCTAAGTGGGGGAGAGGCTCGGATAACCCTTTCCTCCCAGGTCTCGGATGTGAGACCAGTTTCGCTGCGGAAACAGGTGGAATCCTTTATGGATACCAAGCTGAACATTGTCAGCAGGGTCCGCGATGCCATGGCAGCAGCCCAAGATAAACAAAAGGAGTACTCAGACAAACAAGGAAGAGGAAACTTAAGTATATTTGAGGTTGGGGACTTAGTGTTGCCAGACACGAGGAACCTACCTCTAGACACTGTTAGCTCTGTCGGCAGCAACAAACTGAAGCACCGCTTCATCGGACCTTTTGCAGTCCTGGCCATACATGGTGCGTCGTACACGACGCACCCGACGTTCTATGTCGGACATCTTAAGCGGTACTTTGACCCGCAGGGGGTTGCTGACTCGCAGTCCCCCTTTGCCCCAGCTCCTCGAAGCGAGGGCCGGTCACAGTCGTCGACGAGGGCGTCGGATCAGGCACCCAAGCCTCGGTCGGGACGGCAAGGCTGCGGTCAAGACCGTACGCCGGAGGGGCTCCATACGAACGGACCCCGGCGCCATACGCCGAGTACGCTGAGTACGCCGGGTACGTACCATACGCGTACGTCTGGGAGTGTGCCGCAGGCGGCTCCGGACGTGGCAACAAAGCCTCGATCCGTCGGATCATTCGAAAGGCCTCGTCCAGATCGGACGAAGAGGCTCGGCGATCCATTCGCAGGTGCAGGCTCGCGACCTCTCGCTCCACCAGGTCCAGGCGACCCGCAAGACGAGCGAGCTCGCCCTGATTCCCGGCCTGGGCGGCAGCATTACCGCAAGTTCCAAGGCCAAGTGCAATCTCAAGCACGAGGACACGTTGACGGAGGCGGTCAGCCTCAGGGTCCCGTGTCGGACCCGCAGTCGGAGCACTCGGACGAGAGTGGCTCTCGGGAGGCGCCGAGTACTCGTACTCGTACGAGGGCACCTCCGCCCCTGCTTGATCGGAATGGAGAGCTCCACTTCCACGTGGAGCGGATCCTCCATGAGCAACGGTGTCGCGGTAAGCGACAGCTCCTCGTGAAGTGGAGGGGTTATGCCCACTCCGAGAACTCGTGGGAGCCGATTGAACGGCTCCTGATTGACTGCCCGAAGGCTGTCGCAATCTGGGAACAGAAGCGGCGGCAGCTTCATAAGTAGTCCGGGGCTTCTTGCCCGAACGGGGTACGGACGATGAATACATACCGTACCCGCGCTCATCGTGAGCGCTAGAAGCCGCGCGCTTCAGGATGTCCCTTGGCAGCATTCGCTTGCTGATCAAGTGGGCAAACCTCACACGAAGATCACGCTGGCCAGGATGTGGGACAGCTGCTGATCTTCATGGAGTTCCCGTAACTCCGTGGGTGAGTACTTGAGAGTCTCCACCCACGCCCAGAACATGTCCTCACAAGAACTCCACGTGGGACAGTTCTCCGGCATAACCCAGGTGTATCCCTAAACAGGATAGAGACCACCCCGGGTCTCGGGCTTCTTACGACAAGTCGTGAAGTCCTTAAGGGGAATGCGGTGTGGCGCGAGAAGCACACACCGAGCAGCCTCCAAGTTGTCGACGAACAACTTTTCTTTCTAAACAAGGGCTCGTTCATAGACGCCCCTCGAAGTGTGGCCGCCCACAAGGCCACGAGGAGCGACGAGGACCTCTAAGAAGAGGTCAGCCCCAGAGCTCTCCACGGGAGGCCAATACCCTCTTGAGTTGATGGCAGCTCCCTGGCTGACGGGTGCCGCCACCGAATCCCCACGCACACGCTGGGCAGCTTGGAATTCCTCCTGCTGCTGGTCGAGGTCATATGAGACCTCCCAGGGCTCAACGATAGCACCCTCCTCTTCCTCGTCTTCCTCCATCTCCTCCTCTTCATCCGAGGAGTCGAAGATACTCCGATAGGAGCGACGAGTCTCCTTCTCCTCGCGGAGTGGAGACTTAGAGGCTGTACGCCTCTTTGAGGGCTTGGCGCCTTCCGCTTTAGAGGCCTTAGCACGCGCAAGACCCTCGGCAGGCGAGAGACGTTTGCGAGGATTCTCTTCCTCATCGCACCGGCTTTGGGAGCCGCCCTTAGCCTTGACGGCCGGACTCTCAGAGCGCACAGAGGTCCTGGGGACTGTGATCACCTTGATCACTAGCGGGCGACTGGACGCTGTCATCTTTGTGCTCACTGGGCACTGGGCTGTGCTCTCCCACAGAGACCGCAGGAGCATCGTGAGTGCTCTCGGACTCGACATCGTCCTCACTGCCCGAGTTGAACTCCCGTTCACGAACCGAGGGTTCGGACGATTGTCCGAAGATGAGGGCGACGGGCTGCGGGCTTTGTTTGCGCGCTTGTCCACAGCCGCGCCACCCGAGGAACCGATCACCTCGGAGGCCACCTGGGTAGCCTCCTTGAGTGCAGAGCCTTTGCCGTGAGGCTTAGTGCTCTTGGCTTGCGCCTTACCGGCAGCAGCCTTGGAGCGTGTCTTAGCACCGCTCTTTGCAGTGCCACGAGGCATGATAACGGTCGAAGTGGGGACCTAGACGAAGAGCGCACAGGTTTTGCTCGAGGCTCTAACTGTGAAGTGAGCCTCCGCCGCACTCGCGCGGCCAAGTCGATGGTTTTCGACTTTGAGAATGAGAGTTTGTGACGAACACCTCTTCATTCTGATTGGTCGGTAAACCGAACCTAAGTGGGGGAGGATGTAACGGGGTACGTAGCCCTAAGTGTACCCTGGTTACATGAAGTGTGACACTTCACACTTCCGGAGTTTGACACGTCATACTCCGGGATATTTGGTACAAGGTACCAAGGTCGTTCAAAGCCAACCATTGGTTAAATGACATTGCATTTCTATAGGTAACTAATAGTTTGTATTAAACCCAAACTTAACCTACCTATAAATATACTCAGTTTACAATCTACCTTATTTAGGTCACTTCGCTCTCTTTAATTAAAGAGGGGACCTGTGAACTGCCGTTCACTGAGAGTTTGTATACTCTCGGAAGATAACTTCCTCTAGCGCAAGGTGCTGTGTGATCCCGTCACAGAAACGTTGAGGTGACTACAGTAGACAAGGACTGCAAGGTGGTCTCAACATTTACTTACGAAGTAGAGAACCCGATGAAGACGGTGCATTTAGCTCAGTGTTGTCAATTAAGATTGAATATAATAGCTCATTAGTTAAAGTCATTTATCTGGGTCAT
>NW_003303734.1:902740-908684 GCF_000142945.1 Phytophthora infestans T30-4 | reverse complement strand
AAGCATTCGGGGATGTTGCCTCCCGCGTGTACACCCAGCTGTTAGCACGATCGCTAAGGTTGGAGAGTGCAAAAGGAGCACGAAGTTGCTCGGTCGAAATCAGAGCCGCGTCCATCGCGAGCTCTACCTCTCGGACCTAGAAGTGAAGGTTCTCACCTTCCATCCTTTCGTACGGCTTAACCTTCAGCCGTATTGGCTTCGGGTGTGGCGGATTTGTCTCCACCGCCGGAGCCTGCAGGTTCTCCCGCACATGTGCGATGATTCCATGCTCGTAACGTCAAACGCATTGACGTGCTCGAGCTGCTCGGCCGGTGCTGACGCCACCAGACTTTGTAGGGCCTGACATCCCGAAGATGTCTGCCATCTTCCAAACCGACTCAAACTGTGAGTCGTTCAGATGGGAGAGGTCGTTCCTATCCATGGCAACGAGCTTCAGAGAGGTTTAGGTAGTCTACCCGCGTTGGTGTGGATTGACTACTAGGGCTATCAAGTGTGACGGGGTCACACAGCACCTTGCGCTGGAGGAAGTTGGCTTCTGAGAGTATGCAAACTATCAGTGAACGGTAGTTCACAGGTTCCCTTTGCCTACAGGGAGCGAAGTGACCAATTTAAGGTAAGTTGTAAGCTGAGTATATTTATAAGTAGCCTAAGTTGGAGTTAACATAAAACAAACTAGAAATTATAAGTCACCTATATAAAAGCAATGTCATCAGCCAATGGTTGGTCTCGGACTGTAACGGGGTACAATCCAGTGTGCCCCATGTTACATAAAGAGTGACCCGTCACTCTTGTGGACACCTGGTACACGGTACCAGGTGCTCTCGGAGCCAGTCAGTGCATGACTACGTAGCTCCACTATAGGTAACCTCTAGTTTGTATGAGACCCAAGCTTATCTTACTTATAAATACATCAGTCTTAAATCTACTCCTCTAAGTAGCAAACCGTTCCCACTGAGGCCGGGAACACGTGGACTTACGTTCACTCGGGTAGTTAATACCCTTAAGCACTTCCTCTGTGCAAGGTGCTGTGTGACCCCGTCACACTTGGTAGCACTCGTAGTCAATCCAACACCATCGCGGGTAGATTGAGCTACCTAAATCCTCTGTGCGCTCAACGTTTGAGCCAAGATGGACCGGAGCGAGTTTCCTCGCTTGAACGACTCACAGTACGAGTCTGTTCGGAAGATGGGAGGCATCTTTGGACAAGATGTCCTTCGCAGCTTGGCGGCGGCGACGCCTGCCGAGCAACAAGAGCGCGTGACCGCGTTTGAGACCTACGAGCGTGGTCTCATCGCTCACGTCCGCGGGAGCTTGGAGGCCACGATGGCCGCTTCCCAGGCAACCAGGCCTAAGCCGGTGTGGCTGAAGGTCCCCGCGTTTGAGGGGAAGGAAGGAGATAACCTTCACTTCTGGGTCCGTGAGGTGGAGATCGCCATGAAGGCGGGTCTCATCTCGGACGAGACAGTTCGGGTGGCGTTTGCCCTGTCCAACCTTGGTGGACGTGCCAAGCACTGGGCGTACACCAGGGAGACGACATCTCCTGGATGCTTTGCATCCTGGGCTCAGCTGTGTGAGCAGCTTCGAGCCGCGTTCCTACCGGCGAACAACGAGTTCCGCCAGCGCTCACGCTTTCTCGCGTGTAAGCAAGGCAAACGTGAGCTGCAGGAGTACGCGCAAGAGATGCGCACGTTGGTGGCATCTCTGGCAGGGAATCCTCTGCCTGAAGACATTAAGACAACAGTCTTCATGGACGGCCTGAAGGTCGGTCCTGCTCGCACCCAGCTATTCCGGGTGCAAGCGACAACTATAGAGGAGGCGATTCGAATCGCCTTCCAAGAAGAGTACAGCCACAAGAAGGCTGGTACTCTTCGGGAAGAGGAACATCGCCACGATGAGAATGGCGTTCCTCGGGAGGCGGAGCATCGCAGCAATGACGCTGTTGCTCCTGCTGTCACGCAGCCCGCTGATACCGGTGCGTACAGCGAGTCCGAGCCCATGGACTTAAGCTCAGCCGAGAGCTTGGTCCGCTGCTATGGATGCGGCGGACACGGACACTACCAGCGTGTGTGTCCCTCGCTCGTCCTCGGGAAGAAGACAGCCCGTGGACCCCAAGTCCGGTGGCGCAGGCCACGGCCAGGTGGACGAAGACTCCCCGGCCACCAGTAGAGGCGGTATGCCCTACTGAAGAGCGCTAAGCCTTCGTGATGGGTTGCAGGTTGTGCGCACCACGGGACTTAGCCCAGAGAGACGTGGTTCTCTCAAACCGGTGAAGGGCAGTGGTGGGCTGCTGGTAGTACACTCGGTGTACGGGGGTACTGTACTCCTTGAACGTTTGATGAGTTCTGGGGAGTTGATACGCCGCCGGAACGTCGCTTCGCATAGCGACATCCGACTGCCTCTATGTCAGAGTGGCGGTCGTGGGCTGGCCCTTGGTGGACTAGCCTTTGGTACGGTAGTATCAATGGTCCTCAACGGACCTGAACGTTTCGGCTCGATGAGCTCGCGCACCGCGGTGTCGCTCGCAGTTCTCGCCATGAACAACATGGCTGTGCCGAACATAAAGGCACAGCCCGGACTTTGGTGTGGCAAGGGCTGAGAAGGGCCTACCAGTCCAGGTCTATGACGGAGCATTGGTGAGTCATGTTCCCACCTCCGTCATGACTGGGGGCGTCTGATACAGACCGCCAGGACGCAGAAGCGTCACGAAGCTGTCAACGCGCGAACAGCTCTGCGTACAGCAAGACCATGCTTTGCTGCAGCAATGCCACGGACGTGAGTCTTTTGACCCAGCGTGTGGACCTGCTACACCAGCAGCGTCCAACGCCGAAGGTCGTCGCGCCGTACGAGCTTCGACAGTGGTGGTGCCTAAGAGCATTCACCAGGTGGGTAACATAGGTCCACATTGCGGGTAACAAGTTCCGCAAGCAGCGAAGCTGCTTAAAGAGACCGACATTCGGTGCTCCGAGCGTGGGTAACAAAGTTCCACGCAAGGTCACTCAGACTATAACTGATAAGGAAGTCGCTGTATGCGCTTCCGGTGTGGGTAACAGAGTTCCACACAACCAACGTGGGTAACAGAGTTCCACACCCAAGGCGAGTAACATAGCGCCGCACACAGAGCCATTGGCTCGAGGCGCGAGGTTGTCTTGGCCTCGCCGGACGTGAGCAACTCGCTCGACGTCAAGTCGCGCAGACTCAAACTGCTGACGCGAAGGCTGAATGCCTTCGGTCGACACGGCCGACGCGGTCGACCATACCGACGCAGTGCACATGGCGGAGAGCCGTTGCGCCTGCCAGTGGCTATTAGAAGCCACGAGAGACTCAGTAGTCTCGAGGTTAAGTGGGGGAGAGGCTCGGAAATACCTTTCCTCCCTGACTTTCCAAGAGGCAGGTAGCCGTCGTGCTGCCAGTGGCTATCACAAGCCACGAGAGACTCAATAGTCTCGAGTGTAAGTGAAGGAGAGGCTCGGAAATACCTTTCCTCCCTGGTCTTGAGGTAAGACCAAGTTCCTAACGGAACCAGGCGTCGATGTACATCGACTGCAGGCTGGAGGCGAACAGCCGGGCTAGAGCTGCGGTAGCCCTAGCCGAACAAGACGTAGTGGCGAAGAAAGCCACGGGCGCAAGGTGCCTCGGAATCGCTGAGCGAATCAGCAGTGTTGGGGTTGCAAGCAACCACACACGAGGCGAAGCGCGGGTCTAGTGCAATCAACGCACTGGTCCTTGTTCATGAACGACCTGTCGAGTAGGGTGAACGGAACGTCTCACCCGCCGACAAAGCGGTTGCGGTACGTGATGTACGCAACGCGCCGGGTATAATGGGCCGTGGAGCCATAACCCAAGTGTGGTGCACGAGTGCACACACAACTGACCAGGTGGTGGTCGAGGCAAGGCACGCAGTCGTAACTGGTGCCGCGCCGAGCATGACACCGTGGTGATGGCAGCTTGTCTCACCATGGGTTGGTACCCGTGAGTACTCGGTGAGAATGCCAGACACCAACGCCGCAGTGGCATGGTGGTGAGAGATGCCCCACCACGGTCGAGTACCATCAGGGTACATGGTGTCTGTGACAGACACTGGTATAGGTGCAAAGGATATGCACCATACCACGACCCGATGCGCTCTGGACGCTGTGAGTCAACGCACGTACCGTGCATCGGCACTGGCTGCTGTCGAGCAACGTGCCAGGAGTTCCACGTAATGAACTCGTCGTGCATGACACACATGAAGTGCACGGAGCACTTATGGTGGCTGTGGTACGTATCGTACACAGCGTACCTCGTGTACGGTCCCATGGACCTGTACACTGTGCTTGCACATGCGTCGTGCATGATGTGAGCACTGGCCATGAATCCGTTCAGGCGACAGCACAGCAGAAGCTGCTGCCGCCAAACATGGCAACCTTGTGGTGGGCGTACCGCACCAAAGGTTAGTACCGTACGGTACATGGTGTCGATGGGAGACACCTACACCACGGTTGTGTACCGTCACGGTACACGGTGTCGATGAAGAACACCTACGCGCCGTTGGTATGTTGACCAAGACGCGAAGAGAGCGTGGCAGAAGCTCTGCCCGCAAGGATGGATCCTTGCTGGAGCCAAAGGCATGGCTCGAGGTGAGCGGAGAGCTCCCTCTAGTGCTGGGGAAGGTGTTGCCCTTCTCGGTGTCGTCCCTCGCGGGAGACACCATGCTCCGGACGCGTTTGCGAGGACTGTCGTGTCCTCTGGTGCGAACTGTGGGCGAATGCCACACGTTCGGATGCTATTGCACCCTGTGCCAAAGCACTGTACGCGCGCTAGCGCAGGAGCTAAGGCAGCTCTGAGTGGAGGCTTTGCGGCCAACACAGTTGTGAGCATAGGGATGCAAATCCCAGTGAGCTTTGGCAGCACAAGTCACTGTGGATGTGACTGAGAGCCGCGCCAGTCTCGTGGCTGCTCAGTGTGAGAGTTCACCTTTTGGTGTTTTAATTCTCTCACTTCTGATTGGAGAATCAGTTGTGATTGGAGAATCAGGTGATTCTCAGTTAAGTGCGGGAGGATGTAACGGGGTACAATCCAGTGTGCCCCATGTTACATAAAGAGTGACCCGTCACTCTTGTGGACACCTGGTACACGGTACCAGGTGCTCTCGGAGCCAGTCAGTGCATGACTACTTAGCTCCACTATAGGTATTAATATACTTCTTAAATAGATAAGACTGAAATGTATAGGGATCCGAATGGTGCTTCACTTTTTGGAACAAAATAGCCTGCGTTTTTACATTCCAGTATAATCATGAATTCGTGGAGGGTTATTACAAATTACAGTGAGAGAGCACCGTGAGGACAACGAATCCCTCCCGGCTGATTGAAAATGACTACGAATTTGTAAGTTTTCATTAAAAGTAGTGCGTTTAAGAGAGCAAAATACCCCGCTGATGGTGCGAAGCCTTTGGCTTTCCAGGGCTACTAGCGCTGCGCGGCAGCACTGCCAGCCCAACCCTCTAGTTTGTTTCCAAAATATATGTTTTGCTACCTGCGTCGTCGCCCTCACGATTAAGATACATATACGCCTTTTTAATACTTAGTATAACGTTTTGATATTTGCACGAATAAATTCACGGATAATTTATTTCTGCATGAAATGCGGGCAATAAGGTTTCGGCCGCGAAAAATGATGAGGGGGAACTGTCCGTAGGCGAGTCTTCAGTGTTGGCGGCTGACACAAAATCTGACGAAAACGAGCAAGTGGAGGTTGAAAGGGTTGCCTCGTTTGCGGTTCCCTGCCAGCCTTTTCCGCGCATGTAGAAGCAGCAAAATTTGCTCACTCCGAGAGTGATGTCTGTCATTTAATGACAAAGAAACTCACTCTCGGGAGTTGAACTCTATAAAAGAATGGACCGGGATCTATTTGGTGCCCAACGCAGGTTGCGATAACACGGGCAGGGCCTACCTTTAGGGTTCCA
>NW_003303734.1:855983-901697 GCF_000142945.1 Phytophthora infestans T30-4 | reverse complement strand
CATGACGAGACACAAGATCGTCATGAAGAAGAAACCTTGCAGCTGCATATTCTTGCGACCCAATCGGTTGATAGCGTACACAGCCACAAAGTAACCGGGTAACGCCATCAGCGACACGAACGCGACCTCTGTGGTCACTTGTTGAAGTGACGGATTGCTGAGACCCACGACCTTCAAGATACTGGCGGAGAAAAGGTTCTGCGAGTAGTGGACGATGTCGAACAAAAACCACGTGCCAGCTGTGCCTAGTAGGCTCACACCGTAATGTCGAAGAATGAAACTGAGACGAGCCGGTTGCTGTGTTGTGGCCTGTGTCAGCTGGCCACGTTGCTGCGCGTTCTGATATGCTGCAGACTCCTCGGCCGTGAAGCGGAAGTAGCAGACCACAAGGGCGGGTACGACTCCAATCGCGAATAGTATGCGCCAAACGGCTTCCAGACGGGAAGTACTATTTTCACCGGGCTTACCATCAGCAAACGCCTGTACGAGCAGGTTGCCCAGGATAGCAGCCGTCACTTGGCCCACACCTTGTAGGGAGAAGGTCTTGGCCACCGCGGTATTGCGATCTGCTGAGTCCGTCGAGTCCTCGGCTGTTGAACTGGCTGCTAGCGGATATTCACCGCCGATACCGACTCCCAAAATGAGACGTGCAGCCACGAGGAACCAGAGCGTGGCCCGGGCGTCGCCCGCGTACGCTGCGGTACAGAGAATGCCGCCGAGTATCAACAAGCAGCACGTGAAGATCATGTTGACCTTACGACCAAAGACGTCGCCCAGGAAGCCAAAGCCGAGTTGACCGATCACAGCACCGATGATAGCACCAGCCGAGACCCAGGACTTCATTGTGGACGAGTAGATTTCAGAGCCGTACTGCTCCGTGAGCACGACGTTGACCACGTTCATGACAAATAGGTCGTACGCGTCGTTGTAGAAGCCAAGACCTCGTACCAGAAACTTGTTCATCTTAATTCTTTCTTCGAAGCTGGACGGAGTTGTGCGCCGAAGAATGCAAATCGGAAAGTGGGCCTTGTGATCACAAGGCCTCAGCAACAAGTTTTTGCTGAGACCGTCCTCCAATCCATTGCAGTAGTTGCGCGTGGATGAGCATTCGGAACCCGTGAGATACGCTCGTGATTGGCTTTGGACATCTTGATTGTTTGCAAAGTGGTATCTTGTGTACCGTCCATAGCAAAATTCGATTGCGCCACAGATTCATTTATTATTATAATTGAATCTAATCGAATAGCCCTTGCGCAGTACAGACACACCCTTCCGTAGTTATAGCGCCGGGAACCAGCATTTTATTCTTAGCTAAGGGTATTACTGAGGTTTGGTGGCTCAGCTAAGTGTTCCTTCACTTCTTGTGTTTGCGGTTCTTCAGGACTCTCCGTCATCATTCAATTAAGGAAGTGTCACCAAGATATCAGTTGAACCTAAGAAACCCGCTTCACGCTCACCCCATGGTCAGCGTTGGTAGATTTAGCAGCAACCTGATGATGTAGATCTTGATCGTACGGATAGGAACATCTCAAGTAGACCCAAACGGGCACATCAAAATGGGTGCCTACCAAAAATACTTTAGCCAGGTGACCTATCTGCAGATACGCAATATACTTCGAGGTAAAATGTTCACGTGATGTCGGATAGAAATGTGCAAGGGCTCAAAAGATGCAGAGGGAGCTGCGAGAGGTGCGCAAGCAGCAGGTGCGGACGTGCTGCACATTAGTGTCTTCCCACATTTGGCCACCTCAGAATAGTAATTATGGCGATTTTATATTTTATATTACAATGGAGAGATGAAAGGAATTATTCGCTTATATTATATTCTTGTCTGCGGGAAAGGCCCATTCCCAACCGGGCCGTGAGGCCGCATGCGGCCAATGTGAGGCCTGTGATTGGCTAAAGCTCGCGCCGGGTGCATATCTCGATGCATGCGCTCGAAATGACGCATAAGGAGGCTAGGTTTACCGGTAAAGAGTGAGCCAATCAGAGTGAAGTATATGTTGAAGACGAGTTTGTACAGCAATCTACTAAATGCCATTTCTTAAAATTATCCAAGCACTACGCAGCAAGCAGCAATGACAGCACTACGGTCGAAGAAAAAAGCAGAGACGGATGCGTTCTGTACAATAGTGCTGGGGCCAGTGATGAATATGATTGCACAACATTGCACCAACTCAAGGGGAGACAGTGAAGTCGTCCGGAAACGACTGGATTGGGATGTCCATGCACAATTTCTCATCGTGGAAGGAGAATTCAAGCAATACTACCGTATGAGCTTCGGCGCTTTTGAGCGTCTTCTTACTTTAATTGCTGGGCAACTCTCTGTTGACCGGTTTCAGTCCGCACGGCGATCACGTGGCGAGCCTCCCGTATCTCCAGCAGCCATGCTACAAGCATGTATCAGCTGGCTAGCTGGAGGTAGCTTTCATCAAATTCGTATCATCACGGGGACTAGTCGATCAGGTTTTTATCGCATCGTTCATGCAGTTATAAGAGCTATCAACACTTGCGTACAACTGGCCCTGGAATTCTCTGAAAGTGATGACGCTATGGAATTAAGTGCGGCAGGTTTTTCGTAGTTTGAGTACTGGTGGTGCCATCCCTGGATGCATTGGCGCCATAGACGGCTGGCTATGTCCTATAAGAGTACTTCGTAAAAGCGAATGTGAACGCGTAGTTGCATTTTTTCTGGGCATTATCAGCGTTACGGACTCAATGTTCAAGCATGTTGTGATCATAAAAGTCGCTTTACAGCGATGGCTTGTCGAGCTCCAGGGGGAAGGAACGACTCTGTGGAATTTTCGCAGTGGTCGCTAAGCAAAACGCTTGCTCAAGGTCGCCGATAATGCCTACCCTCAAACCAGAGTCGTTTTAACACCATTTAATCAGGCGCAGACCAGTGGACGCTTGGACAGAGACAGTTACAATTTTTTCTTAAGTCAGTGCCGCCTTCGGATTGAAATGGCTTTTGGATTGCTTGTGAACAAGTGGAGAATTTTCAAGCGGTCTATGAGTGTCCGCCTTGCCAACAGCGGACACGTAATTCATACTTGCATGCGATTGCATAATTTCTGTATTGATCAGCATTTAATTGAAAATCCTATGGGGCCAAAGCAAACGATAAAGTTAAAGCGTCGTGAAATTCGCACTTGGAATGACTCACGAGATTTTTCTTATCTTCACACAAGATATTAATTCAGCGGTGGAAGACACATAGAACTTATGGATGAAATGACCCGGGTAGTCGTGATGCAGCATATACAGTCTCTCAATTTAAATCGACCTGCTCACAATGTAAGTCGCCGTCTTAATACCCAGAGCTAGATTAAAAAGATATCTACAAGTACGTCTTCTGCAGCTCGATACTGAGACGGTTCCGTTCTTCCATAAGCAGAGCTCTGTCCTTTTGTAAAAGATCTGCATCTCCTGTGTTTAACGTGTCTGGTGATGCCAGATCCTTGTTAAGTTCACGAATTTGACCGCGAACTCTTTCAAGCATGTCATAGATCTTGGACCGTTCCTCAAGTTGGCTTGAGCGGGATACTCTGAGAGCCTCTTCTTTTCTTTCCTCCGTTTCTCTCTGTGCCTCCTCCTTTCTGTCCTGGACGTACAATTTGAAAGATGAAGCCATTTCTTCTAAAGCTTCATGACTCTTTCGCTTTGATGGAGTTATGTCGAGTACTCGCGCGCCGGTCAGTATAGTGGGATCCTGTGTATCGACCTTATCGCTTGCCAGCAAACCACCCTTGACAAAGTTATTCTGGCCAGGTTTTTTCTATTGCATAGTAAATAACAATTAGCAAAAGGTCTGGCGCTCCTGTTTATTCGTAGTTTACTTACCGAAAGCCACTTACGCAGGTATAACACGTCTCCACGGCCTTTCACATAGCTGCGAAACTCGTTATCATTTTGCCCTCAAGCTGAAAACTTCGTATGGGCTTCGAGGTAGCTTCTGTTAACTTCTTTCCACATGCTGTACAGCTTTCTAGATGAGTGAACAGTTTTTGCTAGCGCTGGATTGATCCCAGTGAGGAAGTCGTCGTCGTCGTCGAATTCCAACCGATCGCGCTCATGGTCCGTAGGGCAAGCGCCCACGAAAGCTTTACGGACTTCTGTCCAGAAATCACTGCGATCATTAAGCAGTTTACCATCCAAGTCAGCTCGTGTAGCCGTATCACCTGGGGTGTAGGCCATTTCTCGTCAGATAATTATTTGTATGTGAAATTTGTATATAGTACCTGTTCTGGCAAACCTTGTTGCAAACTCATCGCTAAACAAAATGTTTATCAAGCGAAACATACAGTGCCTGCTACGTGTCGAATCTTCGGTGACTATCTGGACGTCACCTCCAGGGAGCTTCTGTGTGTACACTCGAATCGCGGCATCGTACCTCTCCAGTGCTTCAATGCGTTCTTGTTATCGCATGCCAGACTTAAGCCGAAGCCCACGACGAGTACACTCTTTTCGGATCTCTTCTGCCTTCCAAGTTTTGTAGTTTAGATTCGGGCTAGTCGAATTTGCAGTGGACGATGCATCAACTGTATGTTCCTCAGTATTTGTATGAGAACTACCAGTATTCGACGCAAGAATGAGACTATCTTCAGAACTGTCCGAGTCTACATCGTGTCGTATATGCGATAACAGCGGATGACAGTAGTTTGGTGCTTCTGTAGACTGAGCAGCTGCTATGTACGGTGTAAGAGGGGATGGTTGGAGTGTGGGTGCACTGGCATTCGTCTGCGAATCAGCCGGAAGCAAAGGGCGGCTCATTAGTGCTCTAAACGAGGTATTTGCTTCTGGGGTAGCAGCACTGATTGTCGAGGCTGGTGATTTGTCAAACTTCCAGGTAGAGTAGTAGCGCGATTGCTGGTGCTTTTTCCGTCTTAAAAATTCATACCGATCAATTGTCTTCTCTGTGCCGTCCACTTATCTTCTTGGACGTGCCTCTTCAACAACTGTAACGAACCGACCAATGAGCTTACTCACTAAAATCGGCCGCACTGGTCTTTCCCAACCGGTGCGGCCGCATGAGCATAAAAGTGCTATGCGGCGCGGCCGCTTGGGAATGGGCCTAAAGGCTACCACGAAAGGGTTCGTTGGGTACAACCATTTTTTGCCAAACGGAACTGTTGGAGGCCAGTACTATAGTACTGAAAATGTAGTGTCCATGATTTGAAAAATAAAATTCATTACATTCGGCTAGGTTCGATCGATGGGTAATTCCAATCGAGGACGACCCCCAACCTCCAATCTCCCATTATCACTTTTCCCGTTTCATGCTCAAATGGACGTAGGAGTCGGCGGTGGCGACGCAGACGCGGCCACGGCGCGCGCGGTTAGACTTGGAACCTCTCTACAGGGCTGGGGGCCTGGCCTCTCGGACACGCTGCGTGTTGATGCAGCCCTTTTGGAAGTCGACGAGCAGCCAAATGACGACAGTAATGAGCACAGTAGCCAAAAAAAATGACGGCGGCACTGATCCCGGCAACCAGGACGATGATGACGGACGTAACAGTTCCGGCAGCACTGATGGCAGAGAGGACGAGGATGGAGAAGCAGTACGTCACTCGGTATCAGATGTTAGCGGTGCATAGGAGGAGCTGAGAAGTGACGTTAGTCTTGTGGCTGTGGATCCGCAGGAGGTTTGGCACAGCAGCTGGTAGTCCTGGCAGGCATATTTCGCTCTATATTGCCAGGGGACGATGCAGGTGCTTCCGGTCAAGGAAACACCTCTTGAATTGATTTAGCAGCAGCACGCAGTGTAGAGGTCATGCGCACCACGCGCGACTGGCTCTGAAATGGGTCATCACTAGCGCCGCCAACTTCTCGAAAAACAGGAGTGTATGTACGTGTTCTAGCTTCAGCTAGTAATGCGTCTATCGTTGTAGTCTCCAGCTGAAGAGACACAATGGCGTAGCCAGACGAAGGAAAGCTTGGCCGCATGCTGCCTTAGTAGTTCAAGTTTCTCTGATGGCTATTTGTATAATGTAGCCACTTTTCGTCGGCAACGGGCTTTCAATTTCTAAGCGTTGGCGACGGATAGTACTGTTTTTGGGCACACTCGTTTTTATGTTTATCGAGGGTCCCTCTTTTGGTTGGCGCGTGTCGACGCTGTTTTAAAACTGCCGTTCTGCAGCCTTCGCCCCGACCTTGGTGAAGCGGTTAAAAGAGAGGCTGTTCTTGGCAGAGTTCCGGTCGCAGGTTGTGTACGCCGACTTCAGTACAATCATCGTGTGTACCACGAAAACAAACTCGGTGCGAGACGCCCAGACCTTCATCCTGCAGCTTGTCGTTTTGTTCACAGCTCATAGCCAAACACCATGAGTGTGTGCGGATCAACACTGTGTCTAGTGCTGTCGCTGTTTGGACGCTGTCTACAGCTACAACCCCGTGGTGTTTGCTCAGTGCACTAACATGACCGACGGCGTGTGCTGTTTCGACTGTGGCGGCATGGGCGACCCATCGTACGGCGACACGATCTCGTACGGAGTGACGGCCGTTGTCAAGGCGGGGACGTACATTCCTTCACTTAGAGTAGCGTTGAAAACGTTACGTTCATCATCGGGCAAAAGAAAACCGTGACGAGGGTCCGTTAGCGCTGAAGATTGCTCCATCGAAGCGCTTATAAAGCTTGCGAGCAGCACCTACCTTTTCAAACGGTAGCACCAACGTCGATGATGACTCGGGAGCCAGCTCTTCTAGCAGTGGCAAGGCTACCAGTGGAGCTGGCAGCACCAACGTTGTGGCGGTTTTCCATGATGATGATGTAGCTGAACACGTACACAGCATACATTCAGTGTATCTGTTTTTGTTATAAATTGCTGTCCTGCATCTAAAGAAATGCCGGCACATCCAGGCAGCTATCATTGCAGTAGTAAGAGCGTCGTAGTCTACAGGTTTGAGTATGGTGTCGAGCCGTATGCCCTTCCACCCGTTTGAAGTTAAAATGCGAACCACACCCTTTAGCGCTCCACTGCAGACTTTTAGCTTAAGCGTAGATATTTAGCAGTAATTTTATCGCGCAAAAGGTGAAATTAGAAGTGAATCATTCGAAGGAAAAGAACTGGACTTAGTCGCTGTCCTGGGCTTGAGCTTGGTCGCTGCCCTGGGCTTGGCCCTGGGCTTGGTAGCTGGACCGTCGCCACTTCACTGTCGTCCGCGTCATGATGCTCTCATCTCCAATATTTGAGCTGCAGAAGGCGATAATGTTGCTCCTGTTTTTCTTGATTTGGCTGACGGCGCTTTCGTGATTCCGCAGTCAGCTGCGATAGCTAAAGGCGGTCCAGAATCGCGAGCTTGTTCTTCAGGCTGACGTTGCGGATCTTCTTGATTACCTTTGCCCTTGTCGTTGGTGGGATTCGGGTCGCCGTTAGGTCGCCGCCACTCGAGCTGTACGCCAAGATCCTGGCTCGATCCCGCTTGATGCGCCCCACGACGGTTTTGTGGACAGTAAACCCCGTCGTTATCTCCGTGGTGGTAGCGCCTTTGTCGAGCATCTCCACAATGTCGATCTTCTTCCTTACCGATATGTCTCGACGAGGCTGCCGCGGCTTCGCTGTCGTTTCAGACAGGCAGACCGTAGCGCGGAGCAGCTCTTCCTCTAAGGCACTGGTGACGTAGCTCAATATCCGGTCGCGGTTGTGCGTGATGTTTATCACAAACCTGGCAGTGTTTAGGCCAAAGCGTGTCGCTATAGTCATGGGATTATCCCCCGCGTCGAGTCTACCGAGGATGGTTAGCATGTCAATCATTGACAATCTCTTGTTCCTTGGTCCGGCCTCTGTAGGAGGTGTGACGGTTCCCGATAAGAGCTGAGCACGATGCAGCTTAGACGGAGAGGGCGGGAGCAACGGCGAACAAGGGGCACGTTGCGAGGTCGGCGTCGGGGAAGAGAGTCAATCCTTGTTCTTCCGGCGTCTTCACACGGACCAAGCGAAGGAAGAAGACACGAGCGGCATCTATAGAGATGTTCCGCTTCTTGATCATCGACAGGTCCGAAGATCGCCTGAACAGGAACCAGAGCAGCCGCAGTAGAGCAGCATCTTGGTAGTCCCTCTCAGAACATGCATTGGCATACAAATACGCCACCATTTTTTTTTTCAAGTCAGCCTTTGTACATGGGTCTTTGCTACGAAGCCACCACCATCCCTTATCAGAAAGGTTGTCTAAAGTTTTTCCCATTTTAAGCAGCCGCGATTCTAGCGAAGCTCGGTGCTAACATAATTTCTCTAGGAGCCAAATTTGGTTTGGCGATAGTACTGCATTGCAGTGTTTCAAATCAGCAATTTACCCTTCTTTCCTTTTTTAACGCAAGATACATTCCAAACTTATCCATGACGCACACAAAGCTCTTGCCAACCTCATCCGCCTCAATACATTTCCTTACGTATTCCTCCTTAACATCCTCACAATTTAAGAACTTGGAAAATGCTGCGACAGCAGTTGCCTTAGCCCGCAATGTGTTGCCAGGTTGCAATTCCTCCAAACCAATCGCGAAGGTCCGATAAAGAGAAATATAAAAGGGATACGTCTACCACTTGACAACTGAATGAACATACACATACTTTAGAGTTTTATCGGACTTGAAACGTTCGATCGGGTGGCTTAAATGACGCACCTAGACCTACTACATCGGATTGGGTAAAATCATGATTTGGATTAAATGTGATTGGCTGGCAATATTTTCTGGCAGGTAATTGGCAGTATATACCCATACAAAACTCAAGTATGGTCCGATTAACTATCATATTCATCCATATCAATTAAAAAAGTAAGATTTAAGACCAAAAAATGGAATAAACGCTGCTCATAGACCTTTTTACCGTCTTTTTATCATAGACATCCAACCATTATTGTGCCTTTCTGCTTTTTGTCCTCCCGATCGGACTTCTTATTCGGACTTCGGAGTCTTAGCAAGAGATCGGTAAAATGAGGGAAGGCAAAACGCAAAATTAACTATGTGGGCCACATCACAACTCCCTGCCATCCAGTCGCTTCATTTCTCCAATAGGGACTGCAGGAAAGCACACCCTCTCATGGAGAAGCGCGGTTTACAAGCTAACTAACGTGGTGTACGTAGCAGGCGGTGCACATACTCGGGCGAAGGAGCGTGCAGAGTGTGCGGAGGTGCCTTCGGATCCTGAATTGGACGGTGCATGAGTGACAATGAGGCGGCATGCTGTCGGGTGTTTTGCTATAGATTTTTGAGCGATGACGTCTAACACTGAACTGTTTTTCTTTGTAGGTGACTAACCAGGTCGCGTCTTAAGGGGAAACAACAACGCATTTGCGGTGGCCAGTGTTGCGGTGGTGCTGCTGTTATTGTACGGGTGAGTGGGCACTCGCAAGGCGTCGTGCTGCAGAAAATTCTCATGGATATTATTAATACTGCATGATCTAATACTTTCTGCCACTGTCGCACAGGTGCATTCAAGGCTACAGTACGTAGAATAGATCCTGATCGACAAGAAGAGTGTCTAGTGAATAGAAAAGTAGGTGAGCATGGGTGTATTGGTAATGATCGTGTCACTTATATTATTACTAAAATACGAATACTTTGTCAAATTGTGTGTAGATTAAATGGAAATCGCAACTGAACTTCCACCTCGGCTCAACTGTCGTTTATGCGTGAAATCGGGGGAGCCATTGACCCCGTGCAGAGACAAAGTTCCAGGGCATGATTCCATGTTCTTAGTTGCGGACGGATACGACGTTCTACTGGGGCATATCAAGCATGTGTTCGATATGACGTCAGGTCTCACGTGGAATGAATCTATCAAGGCGTCAAACCCACCATTATGCGCCCCAGAAGGATTACGTGCTGATTCCATTCAATTCAAGTGACATGGAAGCATTGTTTGCTACAATTTGGCACAGGGCGCGCCTGCGGAAGTACGGACATGCAGCGTCCGTGCTCTTATTGTTCGTGTACGTGGCACGCCCCCGAGCACAGCGTCTGACATCACTACGACGGGCTACAGACAAGCGTATTCAGGAGAAGCTACCTAGGGTTGCGACATTCACGAATGAGAACGGAATCGATGCAAGACGCTGGACAAATTATTGGCGTTTTCGCGGTAAACTCTCCATAGCACGCTTAGTAAGAACCTTACGAGTAAGGCCCAAGTCAAACTTAAGCGCACGACATATCGTGGCATCTGACACGTTACGATGCATGTTAGACTATTGAATTAGTTCAGCACGCAGCTCTTCATAGTAAAAAACATGGATGATCTTTCACATACTTCTGAACAAGCAAACACACATTCTGAGGCCATTTTGAGGTCTTTTCACTGCAGCTCTTTTTGTCTACATTGCCAGTCTTGACAAACCTGTGATACCACCTACTGAGGCTTCTCTCAGATACACCTAAGACAGTAGAAACCGCGCTTAACTGAATGTCGTAAAAATACATGAGCACGACACCGCGCCACTTCATATCTAATTAAAAAGTTAATTTTTTAAGATATTGATGAGGCTTGGAAGAGCTTTTTTCAGCTGAAATGTCCGAATGCCGACCAAGACATCGGCAATCGGGCTATTTCAATGAAAACGAGCTCCGACCAGCCATCTCACATACTTGAATTAAAACGGTACGGTAATACAATATATTTAAATCGTCACTAGTTAAACTAATTGCTGGTATAAAAATCATCTTGCCCTATGTTTTTTGTTAAGTACGACTCCGAAATTCATACTTTTTCTTACCTAATTAGCCAAAATAACGGAAAGGCACAATACATGTATTAAATAGCAGCTCAAAAAGAGAGAATTGCATGAATCGCCACGGCTTAAGTACGCTTTTTCGTACATTGTTTTAGGTAAATCAGGTGGCCTTATATTTTTGGACGTACTTAAGTCAGAGGGGAAAAAATGCAGCGTGCCTGCATCCATCATGGGAATAGCCTCGCCGGCGAGGCACTTTTCGTGGAGGCGCTGCAGCAGCGGCTGAGAAAGACATTGGATGATATTTCATGTATTGGTGAATGAGCTTTACAAATACTTAAGTATCCCTTAAAAAATACAATAATTTTCATGGTGCTACAGACGATCCTCTCGTTCAATATCCCCAATAGTAATTCCCTCCAAATAAAGTGATTGAGAGGGTCCGCTTGCCTACAAGCTTAAGATAAACCGACTTATTTCCTCTCATTAGTGAATAGTAATTTAAAAAAGACAAATATCGTTATTCAGCGGTAGATAACTATAGATTGGGTCGATTCAGTCAAGGTGGATTAAAGAATATAACAGTGACATCTGCTGTTTGCTCCCTGAATTTCCCAGAAAAAGAGGCTGTAAGCATCCGTAATGCATGTGAGTGCACAAAAGCATTTTCCTAAATTAAATATTAAAATGCTTTACTATTAATAGTGCAAGAACAAATATTGTGCTTGCCAGCCAGCCGACCCAATTTGTGAGCTCTGAGTCAAAGAAGAGTCGTATGTACCTTAAATTGGGTACAACTCCTTAATGTGATTCCTCTATATAATATTAAAATGCGGCTTTCCGACGCTATCAATACAGAAAGGATCGTCTGTACTGTACCCGTCAGCTGACAATGGAGACTCCACCATCAACAGTTAATTCAACTTAATTACCGGTACAGTATCAAGACAGCTTGCAGATCATCTCTTGCTGTTTGGAATCCAAACATCAAATTTTGGATGGCATCCAAACTTTGGATGCCAGCCCTGCTGGCCCAGCTGTGGATGTACCGAGCAGTACAGTACATGTACAGATGCTTGTTCATTTCTGTTGAGCTTCACAGGGATGTTGGAGTCTCCTTACAGTACATCCGGGCCCTTGGTTTTCATAAATAATCTGTGCTTTACCGGTACCGGGTCTGTAAATCACAGTACACCTGTCAAAATTTACAAGAAACCGCTCCGGAGTTTCGCTCGGTATATGTAGTATTTCCACAATTCTATGTGGCAGGTGACCTCTGCTGGAGCGGTTCTCAAGTTACTTGAACTTTGTAAGAGAGCAACTCCAAACGGCAGAAATTGACAAAACATACTGTACACAGTACAAATGACCACAGCTATTACTATTTAGAGCTATTGCTATTTAGAGGGCTAAGTTACATTTTAATTGAAGATTCACGCTACTCTTCTCATGAAATATTAAAAAAAAAAAAGCCGCGGATATAGTGGGAATGTTGTCGAGCTCCGCGCGTGACCTTCGTGCGATGCAAACTGCTTTTAGGGACGAGCTTGTGAAGAACCGAGGACGAAAACAGAAAATGCAGTTGTTTATTAAACCTTGAACGAAACGGCAAATGGGCTTAGTTAATAAGCTTTAAATAGCGATATTTCTGATATTATCAGATCACTGTTGAGACAGTTCTTATTATGCATTTAAAGGTATGGAATCCGTTATGAATGTTCAGTATTAGAGCAAGTTCTTCAGTAGTACTAGGAGAATTAAAAACAACCTCTGAAGTAATACTGGTAAGTACTACTACGAAATACAATCAAACGTAAAATTTTATGGGAGGATTTTGTGTAGTACAAGCTCACTTAAGGGTTAAATATGAGGCACTAACTTTACTGCCAGCGCCCTACGTAGTCTCTATTAACATGCATACCCTCAACTACTCACAGGGTGGTACAAGTGCTGCGGCTTAGCGGTACATCGTAAGCGGTGGCAGAATTGGTGCCTGGTAGTGTCCCGGCGCGGCCGCATATTGAGGCTGGGGTGCCGGGTGGGACGTGACGGGTCCGTGCGACTCACGAAACGACAGCAATGATCGCTGGTTGCCCAACACTTGTGTGTCGTATCGAGGATGGCAGCCCATGCCAGTCGAGGTGAATGGGTTAGCGAGTTGCGTAATGGGACGTAAGGCAGGCACTTGAATATGTTTGGTCGGCACCTTGTCGCCAATGGAAGAGCTGCGCAAAAGCGGGTTCACCAGGAAGTCGATCGAAAGCTTAGTTCTAGTGGGTGAGATGAACGAGTTGCCGGTCGAGCTGGGTGGGGTCACGACGCCGTGGGACGGAGAGTACAATCCGACCGTCAGAAGCTTGGAGTGAGACTTGCAGCGGCCCTTGACCTGAGAGAACTTCTCGCAGTTCGGGATGGTACAGCGACGGCCGCCGCCGTGTGAAATGCAGTAGCCCTTGGACTGTGCCAGCTTCTGGCAGCCGTCAAACTGGCAGCGACGGCCACCACCGTGGGCAATGCACAAGCCACGACTTTGAGCGAGCTTGTTGCACTGCGGGTCACGGCAACGAGAGCCACCGCCGTGAGCCTTGCACAGTCCTCGGGTCTGAGCGAACTTGTCACAACCAGCGAACTGACACCGAGCACGGTTGGCATTGCGACGGGTACTGGACGTCGGCATGAAGACCAAATGAGGTTGAAATGGAAAAAAGGTGCTCTTAAAGACACAACACGAAGCTGCGCTAGCAGTACAGTGTTTGCGGATGGCGGTGAATTGAGAAGTGAGCACAATGCTGAACGAGATGGCAAACAACCAAGCAGAGAGGAAGCAACGGGACCAGCACATGCGACTGCAGCTTACGCGGTGCTCAGGTCGGATACAGTACCTGTACTGTACCAGCTATGGACGCGAGAGAGACAGCGGTTGCGGGGGCCGTGTGCCGGATAGACTAGCATACTTAGCCTCCCAGCCATGCTCGTCGCGACAGCTGGGTCCAACAGAGCTACGCAACAAACAAACGCGTTGCATGTGGTGTTCTTACATACGAGGGTATGGTCTCTCGAACTCAATCGATCGCTTCCAGTTGCCACGTTTACTTGCTTGCAAGACGAGTCTCGTGAGCACGACAGCTTGCAATGTTTATTCGAATAAAGAAACGCGTTTGATGCGCCAAGTTTGACACAGGGGCAGACGAAGCTTGAAATTGTACATGTACCGGTACATGCAATAAATCTAATCGGACCGTACGCTCTGCGGCCCGCGTTGTGCGGAATGCTAGCCTAGCATTAATTCAAGAGTGAAATTTTGAACATTATCAATACGACTGCTCCCGGGGGTGGCGGAGCGTGAACACAGTAAGGAACATGACGACTCCTCTCGACAAAGTTTAAACTCTTCGTTCAAACTTCGAACACCATCGTTAGCGGTTGGCCGCGTACAGCCACCGGGCCCCACGTGGACACCGACGTTGTTATCCTGGCGTTTTGGATATGTTCTAAATGATTTATCTATAGACTCCTGAAAAAAGAAAACTATTAATAGCGATAAGGCAACCTTTTTCCATTGGGTTTTTGTTGTTGTAAATGTACGGCCCGAGGGTACCGCTTCCACATAATACTTTCTTCTGTCACGTGCCTTTTTCGATGACAGACCTCGCCGCGGAATGCAAGTTTTGCTTGCTTGAACAGTGTTACCGATATGATGCATTAATATTTACGTCAGTACAAATTAGGGCTTGTGGATGTTCTCGTTTTCCGCTGTCGCTACGGCCACCTATTGAAGTGTACATGGAATATTAGCTCCTAGCCAGATCGGCCGGTTCTTTTATTTGCGGCCATGTCTACTTTCTTGCTCAAGGTGTCATCTCACCAAGAGCGCGGTCACCAGACAAAGAGGCGGAACAGTGCCTCGGCAACGTGACGGGGCTTCCCGCCGGCTCGTTTCGGGTCGCATTCGAGCAGAAACACGATATTCCGACCCGACGGCACGGCCTCGGATGGGGAAGGTGGCTACAAACCGCGACGAGGCAGAAAGCGACACAGATGTGCCACTTTGTGTGCCCACATCGCTTTTGGCTTATCTGCATATGCTCCGTCCTTATGCTCCACCGAATTTCGGTAAACTCTGCCATCACGAGATCCGTAGCGGGTTTGTTTGGCAATTATAACCTTCGATCTTCGATCCCAAAAGTGGTCACCACACATACAGACAGAGAAACCGTTGCAGTTTAGAATATTCAGAGGGATATCCGATTTGGTAATCCCTCTTCAGTGAGGACTTCACGGCCATCGCTGACTGGATCAGCTGACAATGCTGGCACGCCGCAGGTCCGTGGTTTGCTTCAAATATCTTTCTTTATAAGAATACCTGGTTCCAGACAGTACTATTTAATATTAAAATACCGCCGGTAGGCCCGACTCAAAGATACTGGGATCTGATCTCCGGCTGGGCTCAGGCTACAGAACATACCGACCGGTACATGTAAAAGGATGAAGCCAACGACTTCGAAGCTCTGTGCAACATACCTGTACTGTCTAGTACATGTAGTAAGTTCATGTAAATTATCATAGAAACCGAAAATATGTACAGACTCGTACTATTAATACACGTAAATACTACTTTCTAAATTGACAAGTCTGCTTCTATTAAACCTACATTTGAACATGTTGAGAGAAAGAAGTACTTCCGTTTCTTGGGAGGTTAGGACTCCAAACAAACTTTGGAATACAAATGCTTTTAAAAAAAGACTTGTATTTAAAAACACGGGTAAAATATCAAAAATCCGAAGTACTTGGAGCTAATCGGACACAGGGTCCTGAAAATACATGAAGTTATCCTAATGAAATCCAATTGCCAGCGAACAACCACCTCGAGACATTATTGATGCAAACAAGATGCAAGACCGACCTGCGCGTGTACGTCTTACATGTTTCAAATGGTTTCAAATAGAAGCTTTAAAGGAAATACATAAAAAGAAGGACACTACAGGTATATCATTTCATTTCTAAATGAAATGATAGTGAAATACTAGTACGGTAGTATCCTTCTTTTTTCCAAATTCCTGATGTGTTTACTCTTTATTAAAGTGAAAGAGTTAACTCTAAAAAGTAAAACATCAAGAATTTGGCCAAAACTTGTTTGCGAAAGTTACAACCTTGCCGACATCTTGTGAGCCCACCGAGATGTGCTGTAGCCTACAGCGCAGTCTGTAGTGTACGTGTGGTGTTCAGTTGCAATCGGACCCTGTTCGTTTTTACTGTGTGCGTAAGCGCTAAGCTCCAGTTCTGCCGTTAAGTCCGTCCAGCCAGGTCACGTACTCAACTGTATCGATTCGAGTCTGTTGGCGAGCCTCAATGGCGCTCATCAAGAGCTGCTGGCAGAGCAGCACGTCAGTCTCCTTGGACACGCGTTGCGCTGTGCAGTGACGAAAATGAGACCAGAAGAGTCTTCTGAAGACCGGCTACCAAACCGGATGAACCGGATGTTGTCATTTCGCCGTCTTACATGTTGAACATGGCTGAATCAGTCTTGCCGTCTCCTCGGGCCCGGGACCTGACAGTCAGACTGACTGGTCCAGTCCGTAAAGTATTTGCTCTCAACCGCAGCGGATCCCCACCCGCCTCGAATTCGGGTACTATTGTATAATCCTTAAGGCGTTAGATCTCGACATTCGGTCGCAGTCTCCAGCTTTTTCGCTACATGTACAGTGTCTTTGCGGCCCGCGGTACACTGTTGAAGACGCGCATTTGGCAGCGGGCCATCTACTAAATCTCACTCACAAGATTGGAGCTCACTTCCATCTGTGAGCTCGTTCGACCTGGCGAAAAGTGCGCTCC
This sequence comes from Phytophthora infestans T30-4, assembly GCF_000142945.1. NCBI lineage: Eukaryota > Oomycota > Peronosporomycetes > Peronosporales > Peronosporaceae > Phytophthora > Phytophthora infestans. The sequence continues at coordinate 885,197 of NW_003303734.1, read as the reverse complement.
AAGCTCACAAGGTGTTGACTCCAGGAGAGATGTTTTCGAATTGCTCTGGGATTCGGTTTTTCGATTCACATCGAGCATTTGAGACGGCAAGGGACGCTGCGCCTGCATTGGTGCTGCAAATTTTGCAGCCAGTACGCATGTAGTGACGTTGTGACGATAACCTCGAGCTGACTCCGTCATGACGATGTCAATGGGAAAAAGAGACGGCGAATTGATCGGATGATGCACCCGACCAGCCCCAGTTGCTAACGAAGAAGCATGGGCATCTTCTGCCAGGCCAAAAGCTCCGGTCTGCTTCAAGAAATACGAGGTCACAAAGATTGGCTCACAGAACGCGTACCAGTACTGTACTAGAGAGGGAGAGCTCAGTACTAGTACATGTACTGTTGTGTAGCCGCCTCGTTTTAATACATGTATTATCGTTTTCATTGTATTTAGGCACGTACCGGTAGGGTACATGTATCTGTGGCCGATCCTGACTTCAATGTTCAATGCACACGCTGCTCAAATTTGCATACTGTAGGGTTTCGTACTGTAACTGGCGATTGCTGCGCATTTTGGCTAAGTTTTCCCGGGGAACGCCTCAAAGGACTTTGCAACCAGTCCACAATTTTTGATTCCAACGTTCAGCGTTCATTCCATCCGACATAGCAGCATTTAACAAACAAAGTTGTCACTAACACCACTATGTCGTTTTAAACCGGTGAAGTGTGAGCAGCACATGTACATGTACATGTACATACACCAAAAGCTGGAGGTGCACTGCACTGCCGCAGTGCCAGCAGCTCGGTCATCTGCCGTATGTAGCATACGGCGGCACAGGCATACATGTACATGTGCCGCCGTTCCACATCTTCGTCACGAGGTCCATGCAAGCCTCCATCTGCTTCACCATAACCGAGCCACTTCGCGAACGAGACGTTGCCGTCTCTTCTTCGAACAGTGTTCGAACTTCGGGCATGTCGTCGACATTCTCCAAAGCCGCCCGTCACGTGCGCAGTGTACATGTTGGTGGAAGGACACCAAGGTGGACGAAATGGTCTTTTCGCGATGCGGCGTGAAAGTGTATTTAAAACTGCTGGACAGTGGCCACGGTTGCGCCACTGTCAAAGGGGCGAAGCGTAAATTAGCTGTAACAAATTAATCCACACGAGCACCTCGTGAACGAGACGATTTCGGTGCGGAGTGCTATTAGAACTAGAAAAAGGCAAGGGACCCACTCGGTCCAGCAGAGAGCAAAACGGTCGGGAAGCGTGTCATCGCTTGACCCTGTCCAGGATCAAGTTCAGGATCTGTGCTAACGTAAGGCACGAAAAACAGCGCTTCGGTGTGCACGGTTGACGAGAGCACGAACATTTGTGTACAGTGAAGAGTATTTCATTGAAGACTGAAGGGCAGCGGTCTGTCGATCTCTCTCGACTGCAAAGAGGCTCAGCTCATCAAAAGCAAAAGGCATGAATTTTACGGATAAATACACTGCAGGTCGCAGCGAGTTCTACTAAAGTAAGGTTACAGATGCAAATGAAAATCAAATCACCGATACAGCATGAGCGGTGGGTATTGAATCGGCACCGTCGCCGATGGGCGAACCTGCATCGCCGCGGCCGTTGTGGCTAAGGTAGTCATCGGGTCGAGATAGGAGAGGAGCGAACGTTGGTGAGGTAGAGCGGAGCCGGCCATGTGCAGTCCTGGTAACACCGCCTCCTTGCGGTCGGATACCACTCCACAGGGGTTAATGAGGAACTCGATCGAGAGCTTGGACTTGGTCGGCGACATGGTGGATTTAGGAGTGAAACTATCCGAGTTAAAGGCCGTCGAGCCTGAGACCGATACCGGAGACCATGAGCCTGAGCCGGACGGAATGAGCTTAGAGTGCGACTTGCACTGGCCTCGCACCTGTGCGAATTTATCACAGTTGGCAACGTGGCAGCGACGGCCACCGCCGTGGAAGATGCAGAAGCCCTTGGACTGGGCAAGCTTGGAGCAGTTATCGAAAGCGCATCGACGGCCACCGCCGTGCGCAATGCACAGGCCTCGGCTCTGAGCGAGCTTCTGACAGCTCGGATCGCGGCAACGCGAGCCACCGCCGTGGGCTTTGCATAGTCCGCGGGTTTGTGCGAACTTCCCGCAATCGGTCATGCGGCACCGTGCACGGTTGGCGTTGCGGCGAGCGCTTGAGGTCGGCATGATCGGACTCTCTGAAGTGTGTCGAGCTGCGGGATTTGGCAAATGGTGGAGTGGCGAGTTCTAGCTTGGTTCAGAAATTTTGTTTGCGTCCTCTCGCGTCCAAGGCGGACAATCTGCACAGCCGTGAACCTACACCCCTACGCGGCTTTGTCTTTGAACCAAGCAAGCGCACGGACAAGTGTACGTTCGATCCGACGATTTGGGGTACACGCCGAAAAACCGCGTAACGGCATACGTTGACCTCTTGTCCACGCCTCTGCCTTGGTCTCTGAGCTTGTGGAGACCTTAACCAGAATGTTCACGGAGGCTGTTATCGATACAGCATCCGCTTGTGTGGGAACACGTCGAAGTTGTGGACTCTGATCCGCAGCCATTACTGGTGCACATGAGAATACAGGTAGTTTGTATTTATACGTGTCGATAAGGTGTCGGCTATGCGGTGGCTGCGCCAAGTGAGCCAAGACATCGTTTCGAGTGTCCCCATTCACTCCCAGCAGGCACCGAAACACGTGCCGGCTGCCGTTCCAGAGCCCACCAACACGACGCAGCTGGACGGATCTCTCTCGTAAATTCCCACCGCGTAGAGGCGTCCTCACATCCTCGCCATCTCTCTCATTCGCATCCACACGCTGCAGTGGGCGCAGGAAGCTGTCGTGCCCTACTGCCAGCATTTCGTTGACGTTATTCACTCACACATGGCTAAAGGGTAAGGCTTTTGGCTTCGATAGCGCTGCCACATCGACATCAGGCTTGTGCTTTGGACAGCCTCGAGTAAAAGCCGTCGATCTCTACAGTCAACGGAGGCATCTTAAGTTTTCTGCCTCAAAAAGTTTCAGGTGCTTGGCGCATCTGGGTACACGCTGACCAATCTATCTGTAGGCTATTAATACAGATAGACTGTAGCATGCGCTCTCTGTTGGCGTCCACAGCGTACCAAGCGCCTTGCAATCCACTCTTGACAGGCGTCTCGTAGTGTCATCTCACAGGATACCGGCTGGATACCGGTATCAAGTGACGATAGAGATGTATCGATATCCGGAAACTGAACTGCTTTGCTTTACCAAGCGCTGTGCCAATCGGTGAGACTGACACATGTAGGCGGTGAAAGAGCGAGCCATGTTGAGATTTGCTTGCCACAACTTGTTGTGCACAAGTGGAGGTTATTAATACCAACCTTGTGCCGATGTCGACCAAGTTGGTCGACATCGGCTCCGTCCACCTCGAAAGAACGTTATGTCGCAATCTTGTTGCTTGAGAACCATGCGGCAGCGTCTTGATAAGAAAGAGACGACAGACTGTCCGTGTACATGTATTACATGTATTATTAATAATACGACATCCAGACTGGTTTCCAGTGTCCGCGGCACGCATGCGGAGCACGCGTGCTGTCTCTCCGGGATAGCACGTAGGTGCTGTTATTAATAAAGTCCTGCCATAGCTAAGGGATAAGCCCTTATCGACGGATCGCTCTTGCCAGAGTAGCCATAATCGACATGCATCGCTTGCTTGTTTGTTCCTTTTAGTTTTACAGTTTACTTCGAGGTTCTCTCAATACCGGTAGCTTTAATAAAAAAAATACTACTGTAGTAAAAGTCTACCGTAACAGTACCGGTGGCTTCGGTATTGCAGCATCTGTCGTTGGTATCCGGTCAATGCATGATCATCATGTTTCGAAGGAGTACAGATACATGTTTTAGATATAATTTTGGAAGTAGGGCACTAGCGGTCGGAGTGCGAGCGGCGGTAACTTCACGTTAGGCTGTGGCAATACCGTCGTCGATGTAGGCTCGTGGAATGACAACAGCGACCGTCCGCTCGCTACGATGTTAGGTAGTTGTGGAGGTGACAGTGTCGACTGATACGCTGGCAACTTGAGTTGAGTTCTCGTCGTCTTGCTAGGTACCGAAGGGTTGACGAGGAAGTTAATGGAGAACTTCGAGTTCATCGGAGACAGGGTGGTCTTAGGGCTGCACCTAGCAGAGACCGGTGGCGTCATGAGTGCTGCACGAGTAGGAGACGACGGTGATCTGAACACCATGAGCACCTTCGCGTGCGCCTTGCAGTAGCCACGAACCTGGGAGAACTTATCGCAATGAGGAATAGTGCAGCGACGGCCACCGCCGTGCGAGATGCAGTGACCCTTGGACTGGGCAAGCTTGTTGCAGTCCTCTATAATGCAGCGGCGACCGCCACCATGGGCAATGCACAGGCCACGGCTCTGGGCCAGCTTGGGGCAGTCCGGGTGACGGCAGCGCGAGCCCCCGCCGTGCGCTTTGCAAAGCCCACGCGTCTGCGCGAATTTGTTGCAGTCATTGAGCCGGCAACGTGTGCGGTTGGTATTGCGACGAGTGCTGGGCGTTGTCATGGCGGACAAGGGTGGCACAATAGTAGGTTGATTTAAACTGTGCGGCGTCTGGTAAAACTCAGAATACATGTTTGAGAGGTGACTCCATCAGTCAGCTTAGGTTCAGGTTCCTTGCTGTACGATCGGACTGCAAGGCCACTTTCTGTTCTGTCCGTGGGTTGTAAGGCCCTTGAGTTGTTTGATGTCCTCGAGATATAGACGAGCTTAAGCTAATAGCATGTGGCTTTCTTCTCTGTGGCCACACGATGTGATGCCGTGTCAGTCGCGTACCACTTGCACCACCGGTGCTCGCAATTTTCCACTGTGAATTTCTAGTGCGAGGCGACGACAAGATGTGTTGCGGCTGGAAGCGAGGAATCCTGTGCCTTTTTAAGCTGCACTCGGAGCTGTACACGGTGCTGGATCTGTAGTACATGAATATTTAGTAAGGGATATCGGATACTGCGGTCGTGCGCGACTGCATGCTGCAGTGACACTGCCAGTGCCCCGGCGTCGGTGTCGCTCGTGGTATCATTACAGCTCCATCAGCAATCGATGGACGTCCAATCGAGCCTTGAAATCACAAGATGTCGGGCATCGGATCTCCCGGTTTTGTGAACAAGTCGCGAGAGTCTAGGAAATCCGAGAACTCGGAAGCTTGTGGGATTTGTCGAGCACGAACACAGGAAACGAGATGATGACCAAATGTTCGACCAAATACGGACAAGTCGAGAGCACGAGCACGAGTACTGTACATGGTACAGTGGACAAATCGTGGCATGACTTTGACCAGTTTACATGGGAACTGCAGCGGTGGCGTAACGCTTAGCCACGCAGGATCTCACCTTGTTGACGAGCCACGCAGGATCTCACCTGGTGAGATCCTGCGTGGCTCGTCAACCGCATCAGTACCAGCGTCAACTCGACCAGGGTCGAGCTGTTTCTTACCACTGCCTATCACGGGACGTGTTCATGAATGCAATTGCATTATACCTGAATGTCAAAGGAAGAACGGTAGTGTCTGTCATCTCGGTGCAAGTATTATAATACCAGCTACACCTGAAACGGCTGGCCGTTCCGATACGCCGGTTGATCGAGCTAGATCGCGACAGTATCTTAAGTGGTTTCAGTACGTCTAGAGGCATTAGCACGCTTGACTCAGCTCAGTCTTGTGTTCGCATTCCAGCTCAGTCTCGATGGTTCCGGCACGCACCTCCATCCCGCCGGCATCTCCCGTCCTATTCGCGCCCCCGAGAGCCACCGAATCCAGCACAAGCCCCACGTGGGAAGAGTATCTGGCTAGCAGCAACACATTCACTCTCCCGGTCCACGCGCCTTTCGGAGACAACCCAACCGAGCCACGACCATCGTCGTATCCTTCGATGTCCGTCTACACTTCAACGTCAGCGTCCAATGGCCACTCACCACCTTATTCAGCCCACGTGGTCTTCTCTGCTCCACCCGAACGTCGTCTCCTTCCAGCGCCGATCCATAAGCGTAAAATGTCACCAGGTCCATGCCAAACGCTGCCGTCGCCCCCGCTCTCGGCCATTCGACCCGCTCTGAAGAGAGCAGCAAGAGGTGAAATTCCTATTGGAACTCAGGTGGGACGCTGGACCAAGAGAGAGCACGAGTTGTTCCTCGAAGGCCTGCAACGCTTTGGCAGGTCCTGGAAGAAGATCTCCAGTCTTGTCCACACCCGTACACTGGTACAGATCCGTACCCACGCTCAAAAGTATCTCCAGAAGCAGTCCCGCGCAGCGATTAAGCCCGACGCAACTGCGACAGAGTCTCAGCAACACTCGCGAGTAGCTCCCAGTCCTCTGGACTACTCAAGTTCTCTGTCACAACCCGCACCTCAGCTAAATCGACTGGATCAACTACTTCAAGACGACAGCGCCCTACCAGCCTTCGTGGACGAGTACTACACCAGTCCTACCGGTATCGAAGACGATCTACTGCGACCATTGCTCAACGGCGAGCAATGGGTACAGCGACCTGTTCCTTTAGCCAGCAGCTCTAACAAATGTCGTCGCGTGGACTACACCCCAAGTGCGGTAGCTGTTCCAGCGTTGCGTTCAGCGATCCCCGAGCCATTCCAAGCCCCTGACGACCTGTCATCACCCAGCACCAGTTTGCAATCCGCTGCTCTACTAGCCGCACACGAGACGGATGAGACCAACGTGTGGCTGTAGCTACTCCAAGCTTTTCTTCTTTCTACTGTACTTGTTCATAATCTCTAGCACATACTTCGGCAACAAATAATGAGTCTACTGTATCTACTTGGCTTGTTTCACGCTGCAGTGCTCGCTCCAGCGACTCCTCCTCCTCCTTGCTTAGCCTCTCTTAGGAATTGTTGTAGAGCTGTAAGGCGGTCGTCGATGTCGCTGAAAGAGTCGGCAGACGTGTCCAGTAGCGCCTGTGGTGGCTGTTTCCTTCGCTTCAAGACTGGGTTCTGCTTGAGCGGAGGCATCTGCTGAGGTGTGCGTGGTGACGAGGCTGTGGAGCCTCTTAACGTACTGTTCCGCATGTTTCTGCTAGAATTTGACGGCGTTGGAGACGGCGAGCGTCCACGACTAAGGGGACGACCTGAACGAGGCAACGGAGAGTTGTTCGAAGCGTGTGGACGTCGCGTATCAAGTGGAGGAGGCTCCATGACACGCTTGGGGGAGGAAAGCCGAGCATCCACGTCCCTTTGCCGCTCTCTTGATAGTCGTGAGCTGCGTGATCGGGTAGAACGAGATGAAGTCTTGGAGCCTCGGGATTCGGCTGAAGAGTAGCCACCCGCTGAGCTATCCGACGTGTAGCCTCCATTAGACCGAGACAGTCGCGTACGAGGGTTAGAACGTGCTCGGGCTTCACGTAGTTTACGTTCCTTCTCCTGCTGATACGCAGTCGGATCAAAGCGACGGAATGCTGGACGAGTCGCGGGTCTGCGTCGAGCGCTTCTTTCTACGTCTTCATCGTCTGAAGGTCCGTAGTGAGTGGAGGAGGCTGTGAACGGCGCCGGGAAGACGGCGCTGCTCTGCTGTTGTCTTCGTACTGGAGACTGAGCAGGACGCGTAGAGGGCGATCGACCCCTTGCGAAACGCGGCTCGTTCCCGCGGTTAGTATTGGGCGCTGGACGCTGCCGCGTGCCGTGTTGTCCGGCTTGCGCACGCGCGATTGCAAGTTGACGAAGAAGCTCGCGGTTTTTAAGCTGCGTCTCCTCTAATTGCGCCTTCAGCTGCACCATTTGCGCCAGAGTCTCCTGAACGGCAGCGTTGCTGTCCTTCTAATGATACAGATGTGGTCAAAATTCGAGAACGACGTCGATAGCAGCGATCAAGACGACGTACAATCTTGCGTCTAGTCTCCAGTCGTTCTCGCTCCTGTCTCGCTAGTTCCGTACGGTCATCTTGCTGAGAAGCGAGTCGTAGTTGTCTACAGTAGTTGACAGTTTAAATTATTGTCAGAACGCTGCAGCTTTTATACCTCGAATCTTTACATACTTGATCTCTGTTCTTAACCGTGTCGTCTCCACGGCCGAATTTTCTTGAAATTGCTGATACAGTGCGATCAGCTCTTTATTCTCCTCAATCGACGCCTAAAAAACACTAAATTCAGCAGCTTATACTACCTCCAAAGCATAAATAAATGACCCCACACGCACCTGAAGTTCTCGTTGAAGTTCTCCCGTCGAGTTTCTCCCGTTCCCATTGGTGTTGTCACAATATTGCTTCAATGTGTTTTTCAAGCAACGGTTTTCTTCTCTCAGCGCTGCGTTCTCCTCGGTTAGTCGAGTGTTGCTGTCGTTAGTTGAGAAATTCTCTTTTTCAGCCAATGCCTGTCGTAGTCTTCGGATCGTCCGCTGCAAAACTTCTGGAGATGGCGAGAGCTCTTGAGTCAAAGGCAGCGGGTAGTGCACTCGGTCAAACTCGACTGCATAAGTTAATATCAAGTATCGTTTCCCGTTGTTTGTATTCGTAGCAGCACTTGGTAGCCTATTGACATTATTACAATAATTATGAGTTAGTATTTTTTTTAAAGTTGCTGTTAGATATGGACTTTATCGCACCCTTCCGAGATGGCACCAGGCTGTAATTTGCGCTGTCTGTAGAGATCCAGGTCTGCGGCCGTCAGGAGATCCACAAATACGGTATCACTGCGTCGGTGTAGTGCAGTGAGCAGCATTTGGACGAACACTGGGAATCGTTTTGAGTTGCCCGTCTGGCGTGTAAGTTGCTCGACGTCTGAAGCTGGGAATTTGCCCATCCAAACGCTCGAAGGAGCCGCGACCGCGTCTGCTGCCTCTACCTGTACGTGCAGCATTTGCTGCTGTACCTGCACCGTCACCACGTATCGCGCGCCATGGAACTCGAGCGTCGCCGACGTCTCGAGATCCTCCATCTTGACGCAACTTAACACTGTGTCTTTCCAGATATAAAACTTAGTTAATGGCCGTTAACCCGAAATGCTCTTCTATCCAGCTCTGTTTCTGTGAAGGGCTCAGCACTTTGCTACTATGCCGTTCGAACCGAATGGGTAAACACAATAATTGCGACCTTTCAAGATCCAGCGTATCCATCAGCGTATCTGCCACAGTCCGCCGTCACAGGTCCAGCCAGGCCTACCTCCAGCATTGCACGACACCATGTCCTCTCCTCGTCCATCGTCCGTGGGTCAGCTCTCTTTCTCGCTTCCAGCTCTATTCGTGCTAACACGTCAGCTTCACCAATTTGTACAGGTGCCACACGTCTCAGCTTCGTATCATTCCGGTGCGTCAACGTCGGCTATAGGCGACTACGTCTTCGATGACGCATCTACTGCGACGCAGGAAATCGTAGGTGCAAGTAAGCGCCGTAATTGCCACAGCCGGACGAGGTCCAAGCACCAGCAGCGCAGCAGTCAGCGAGTCGCGACGTCGCGTGCGGACCCGATCCGGCTCGCGGACGTCCGGTCGCAGGACCCGGCAGCATTCGCACACCTGCTGGCAGACCATTTCGTGGCACGGGAGGCGTCCAATGCGGTAGTAGCTGGGTCTTCCCATTCACAGCAATTGGTGGCGGGCTCTGTGGGCTTAGGCAGCTTCAGAAGCTGGCAGTTCGGGGAACGCTGTCTGGCCACGTACCGCGTGCTGTTTGGCCGTCCGTTATGGTCCGCGCCGGCGTCACCCAGACCCAGGAAGAGGAAACACGTGACGCCACCCACAAGTAGCAGCTCCGACAGCTCGGACGACGTCGACCAGGTGAGTGTTCTGGGTCTTGACGAGATGCCACTACCGACTGTTGACGAGCTGTTGGAGCTGCCGACGGACGAGACGTTCGCGTTGGAAGGCAACACAGACGCTGGACTGGAGGAGGACGTGCTTGCCGACCTCGCGATTGATTTAGGACGGGACTCAGACTCCATCGACTTGCTGTGGGAGCTGGACGCCTGCGACGTAGACGGCGGCGCAATTCTAGCAGAAGGAGAAGAAGAAGAACTTCGCTTCTTAGCCACGTCGCCGACGTTCGCACCGGACGGAGAGGACATGGAGATCGTCTGATGAATACACAACAATGACACAATACGCAAAAGGATAAGATAGAATATGTCTGCGTTTATCTCTTCATAGGTCTCAGACAATCTCGGGCGGATGGAGATCCAGCACGTCTTGCTCTTCGTCGTCGTCGCTGCCTACTGCATCAGCGTTTCCTTTTGTCCCGATCGGCTGCAGCGATTGTCGGTTGATGTTGACTTGCTTTCCTCCTTCCAACTTGTCCGCTTTGTCACCTAGCAGACCATTACGTTCATTAACGTACGGCGACACGAGACTTTGCTTATCGTCTCCAGCGATCCCAAAGTAAGATCTCCAGCCGCCAAACTTACCCTTGCGTCTGTAGATACCACCAGGATGTTGCAATTGGAAGCGAGGCAGCACCATGCCGACCACCAAGATCTCCCAGCAGAAGACGCAGCCCGCGTCAAAGAGGAACAGAGAGAAGAGAGACCACGCAAAGCCCACAGGGAGCTCCAATGCTCCCAAGCTCACGTCCACGCCACGGGACTTTAAGGCCTTCGCCACGGCTGCCGACGTTGACGTCTCTTCGTCTCCCAAGTTGCCATTATCACCCAGAAGCTGTACGAGCAGAATGATCAGCAGCACGAACGCGTAGGCGACGAACGAGCGGTTCGCACGAAGCAGCGGAGCTCGATAATTGTCGCGGACGTTGAGCGCCACAGCAGCGATCCAGTATTGGAGGTGTCCGAAGCGCCACAGCACGCTGTTCTCGTACGAGTGAGACGTGAGGTCTGCCGGTTCTCCAGGTACAAACACGTAGCATGGCACTTGAACGACGTCTGGATCGCTCTCTCCTCCGTCCGACGCGGCTCGCGTGAGCTCCAGCGCCTTCTCGGCTGAACAGAACCACGGTCGCGCTTCTGCTGCTGCCAATGCGATGTACACGCACCCCAGGAAAATAACCAGTTGTCCAAGGAGAGACAGCAAGATCTCCGCAGCAAACAACGTCCTGGGCGGTCTTCGATTGAACGGAGCGACCGCGGAAGAGCCCAGTTGAGGAGCTGCTGGGGTGCGTACCATCAACAGCGAGAGGATAAAGACGACCACTAAGTCGTCGAACAGGAACTGCGAGTCGCTCATCTGCGAGTGTAGGCCGTTCATAGTGGCAGACAGCGTCACCTGTACGACAGAATAGACGACCATGTATCTGAAGGCGACGAAGGCTGCACTGAGAGCGCCACGTCCTTCGCGTAGCAGCTCCACGGCGTCACTGACACGTAGAGAACGACTCGTGAACGGCGCCACTAATGCAGCGTCGTCTTTAGAGAGAGCGAGCCCAACGTGAGCCGCTTTCAGCGCACCACAGTCATTAGCTCCGTCGCCGCACATGGCCACACACGCGCTATGACGCGTCATCAACGTCTCCACAATCCACGTCTTCTGATGCGGTCGCACTCGTGCAAAGACTTTCGTTCTACCGACCAATTCTTCCGCAAAATCTGTGTAAGATATCGTTGGAGGCGTCGTTGGCGAGGTGTCAGTGGGTTTATCTTCTTCACTGGAGGTCAGCAGTTGCTCGATCGCAGCTCCAGTGACTGCAATGGAGCTACCTTCGGCGAGAGAGAGGAATGAATGTCTGTCTACCGGCGCCCACGTGCCTTCCGAGCTGCCAGAAGTTCCTTCCCGAGTGCTTTGAGCCAGTTCATCGACGTCCGTGTAGACGACAGCCAACTCTTCATCGCCTTCGTGTCGCTGTGCATCGATAAGAAGCACGGACGACTGCATGTCCATGTTGATCTTACGCGCGACGTGGATCGCTGTGAGTGCGTCGTCTCCCGTGATTATACGCACATCCACTCCAGCTTCTTCCAATGCTCCAACGACGTACGGAGCTTCGGGTTTCACTTGATTGACGAACAGCATAAAGCCCAGGAACCCTACGCTGCTTTCCACGGCGTCTCGAGACACGGACGTCTCTGACCTTGGAGATACAGCGGCAGGAGCGAAGCTCTTGGTGGCTAAAGCCACAACGTAGAGCCCCTGATGCGCGTACGAACGTGCCCGTGCTGTGTAATTACTGGGGAGCGTGTTCGGCGTGCAAATCTTGCGTATGGCCTCGGGCGAGCCTTTGACGTACACGTAGCGGTTGCCACTGTCCAGATCTTCCACTACCACAGACGATCGTTGACGTGCTGCGTCGAACGGGAAGCGAGCCACAATACCGAAGAGTTTGCCGATCGGAGACGCCACAAGTGCGGCGAACTGTCCAGGTATCACAGTGTTGTCGGACGTCTCGGGTTCCAGCGCGTAGCCTGTAGCACGGAACATGTCCTTCTCGAGCGCATACCCTTGGATCTGACCGGACCGTTCAGTGAGTCCGTGACACGTTGCTAAGCCAATGATAGCAGGAGGAGAGAGCACTTCCACTTCACGTTGGAGTCCATGGAACGCCGGTTGTTTCTGGTTCGAAGCTGAGCACTCGTCGACCCCGTGGAAGTCCAAGTGGTCACTGGAGAGAGTTCCAGTCTTATCGAAGCAGAAGCAGTCGATATGGCCTGCAATGTTCATCCGTGCGGCGTCGATACACGTCACGTCGGCCTGACTTTCCAGACGTGACAATGCGAAGCCAACACCTGCAGTCAACACGACGGGGAGAGCTGGAGGAACGGCAATCGTGACCAGGTCGAACGCCGACAGGAAAGCTCGACCGAACGACACGCCTTGGTCGTGGATAGCGTTGTTCATACGAACCACAAATAAGATGAAAGCCAGGGTGGATAAAGCCCCCATGAACCGATAGCTGTCACTCTCCAGACGCTTCGTGAGTTGCAGAGGTGTGGGGAACAAGATACTGCGGAAGAGCTCGCCTTTGGACGTTGAAAACCCCGCACTTAACACCACGCCACGAGTCGAAGTCTTGGCTTCATCTCTGTGTCCCTGTGTTGAGCTCGAGTGCGCCAACTCTAACACTGTGGAGCCAGCGAACAGCACACTCTCTCGGTGTGTTGTCTTGAGCTTCGTATCGACAGGGAACGAGAGATCTGGCGCTGCGAGTGCTTGTTTGGTCACTGGGATAGCTTCACCGGTGAGAGTCGCTTCATCCGCCATGCAGTGGCCTGAGAGCAGCGCGATATCCGCCGGTATGACGCCTTCATCTATCACCACGACGTCTCCAGCCACCAGATCTGCAGGACTCACGCGTTTCTCTCGCGCGTCTCGGATCACGCGTACGCCGTTGGCGATGCTGTGTTCTGCATGAGCCAATCGCGCGTGCAGCTTCTTGTCATTCGTCACCAGTTCGTGCACTTCCCATACAATCGACAGCGCGGAGAGCACCAAGATGACAGTCGCGTAGGCCTCGTATCCCTCACAGAGCCACACCAGCCCACTGACGACTTGGAAGACGTAGAACGGGTGCGCAACCTTCCTCAACAGCACGTCGGGCCACGTCTGAGCTTTCAGCGCCATCTCATTAGCTCCATGCACTCCAGTCAGTCCTTCCACTTGCGAAGTCGACCAGCCACTGCCTTCCAGACATCGTCGTTGAGCTGACCCCAGCTTCTCATCGAGAGCGTTCTCCAGTCTAGAGAAGCCCAGCGACTCCCTCTCATCGACCACGTAGCGACACTTCCGGAACTCGAACCACGGCGGACTATCCACCGGTTGGGACAGCACGCACTCTTCGTAAAATCTTTTCGTCTTCTTCTTCTGCTTACTCATCGTCCACGTCAACGTATGCGCCACTAGCACCGAGGTCGCGTCCATCGTCCCATGCGCCGGACTTCGCAGCATCTTGACCTTCCACTTGGGTTTCCAGGACGCCACGACAGCCAAGATACCTCCAGACAACAGGCAGCCGAACCCGAACAGCGCTTGTTGCACGCCATCCGCCTGTTGCAGCAGCTCCACACGCTCCAACTCCACTGCGCACGCGGTCACGAATCCAGCTCGAGGCGCTCGAGCTGCCAGATCCAGATCTTCCATGTCCACGTCCACCACGTCAGCGGGAGCCATCGCCACGCTGTCACTGTCACTGCTGTTCTCGTCACTGTAAGTTTGTGGACGTGTCGAGAGAAGCGCAGCGGAAGCTTTGGCAGTGGCAGCCATGAGACGTTCGCAGGGGTTTCGAGCTGGAGAGACGTTGCTGCAATAGATCCCTATAAATGGCTACACTTTCAGTTACGTTAGACAAGCCAACGCATGACTTCATGGTCCCTCGTCACTTGAATTCTCCAGACACCTGCCGTTAGACGCAAATGACCCAAAAAGAAACGTAAAAAGGTCTACTTATTCCCCATTTCTGTCAATATCACGGCGACTGGAGCTACAAAGTGAACTTTTTGACGGGACATCGCGGACAAAACCAATTATCCGGTGGGATCGACGACAGCGGCGGCTGGAGACAAAAGGCGTGGTAGGCTGCGTCGCAACTGTCGCACAGCAGCATACTCTCCTGCGCGTTCATCTGACCACACTGTCGACACAATTCCTCCGAGGCCAGATGCGTCACTGGCGTGTTCGGAGGCACATTCGTGACCCACTGCTCAAAAAGTCGGTTGAAGATGGCTACCACCGTCAAAACCACACAGCGTAGATTAGTGTCAGCAACAGAGTAATAGACATGGTAGACACTCACATCGAAGCCGGTTGGCGCACTTGGAGATGTCGGCGTCCAGGCGGTTGAACGTGAAGCAGTTCTCCCACACGAGGGTCACGTCGTGCACTAGCAACTCGAAGCGCTGGTCGTAGAACCCACGACTTAGCCGGAACTTGATCGTGCCTAGATCCATGGGGTTCTTGATCAACTCCGCGTAGCCAGGCACTTCGTTCACGTTCACGGGCGCAGAGAACGCCAGAGCCAGTTCGTTCCGTAGCAACATGTCCATGATGTGTTCCAAACGTGACCGCAGCGTCAGATCCTGTGCACTACCCATGGGGAAGCAGTGTTGCAGTGTCTTCATCTGGAAGCATCGCAGCTCTACATACTGCGTCTCAGCTGGAGGCACGACGGGGACTGGAGCTGCACTTCCCGAGCCTTGCGTTGCTCTGCGTTTCCTACCGGACGACGACCGCTGGCCACTGGAGCTTGAAGATTGAGAGCCTGGGTGCTTCCTCTTCGGCGTAGCGTGGCGTCCAGACCCGCTCTGTCCAGACGCTGACGCTGCCTGGGCCTGGTGAGCTGCACTCGCTTGAATCCACTGCTCCACTTGGTCGTCTGTGAGCGACGTGATGGCGGCCACTTCGCTTCTGGCCTTGCGGTAGGCGTACGGAGTTGACGAGCGTTCTCGCTGCGCTTCCAACATGTTGTGGATCATCTTGTTGGCTAGCGCGACCAATCCGGTCGACAGCCGACCCACAAATGGCAGCTCGGACGGGTCCGAGACCGGTTCGGACGCCTTGGACTCCTGGCTGATGATGGCAGTCTTCTGTGGCGAGCCTGGTCTGCTGGAATTGGCACTCGACGGGTTGCGCTGCTTGCGTTTCCCTCCACGTTTCAAGCGTCCATAGGAGATCGCGTCATCTAGTGAGTACAGTCGCATGGCTGCGGACGCGATGGTTGCAGTAGCGATGGCGTTCTTCGCCGACGGGAGTGGAGACGCCTTCCAGCCTGGGTCCAGCCATTCCGGGTCGACGTTAGCCTCCAAAAACACAACTGCTTCCATCAGAACGGCCGATTTCTCGCACGCGTACACCATCTCGGCCCATGCAGCACGTACAGGACGTCCCCATCGACCCGAGCGGAACGCGTCGCGTGGGATGGCAGACTCCATGGACAGGAGTTGAGCTCGAAGCAGCAGTAGTGAGCGTGGGGGGTCCTTCTTCAGTGGACAGATCGTGGCACTGAAACTTTCCAGCAACTCAGTCGACAGCTCTCCGATCTCTCCATCTGTAGGCTCGTCCATCCCAACGTCGCTCCCGCTTCCTCCGCCCTTGGCATGAGCCTTGATGAAATCCGGGTCGTACATATCTGCGATGTTCGTGATCTTGCGAGACACTCGTGATGATCTTCTAGACACTGTCTCTTCCGTTAGCCGGAGCTCCTTCCCACCAGTTTGAGCACGAGGCGATGACCTGGTAGTCTGCAGCGGCGGCTTCCCTTCCGGCACTACTTCTGGTACTGACACTGTTGAAGCCTGAGCTGCAACTGCTTCAAGCGCGACACTCTCCTCAGGGGTGAACTGAGCTTGTGTAGTCAACGCCGGTTTAGAGCTCGAGCTCACTTCTGTAGAGCTGCTTTGCAGTGCATCGGACGCTGCTGTCAATCTCGCTAGCTGTTCCGCACGATCGCGCTGTCGATCCGCTTCGCTGCGTTCGCCGTCCGTGTCGGATTGCCCCGGCGTCGTCACTTGTGAGATTGACGGAGACTCAGGCTCCGTATCCACGTCAGCAATTGCACTCGTCTCTGCAGACTCCGGGGCAGCTAACTCGGTCGATATGTTGACACGTGTGTCGATCTCGAAGTCTCCTGCAGCACGGAAGGTCGTCCCGTTCGCATCATAATAATTAACTTGCGATGGATCTCCCTGCGGCAACTGAGGGTCGTTCCCAGCAACAAAATTCACGTATTCTCCTGTCGAGTTGTTGTTCGGGAACGAGTTCGGAGCTCCAGACGTTGGCAGGGCCAACGGAAAGTTCATTGCTGACGACGCATTCGGCATTATCGGCAAGGGTTCCATTGGCATCACATTGCCACCGCCATTCATATTCATCCCATTCTGCGCTGGAACGGGTGGAAATGGCTGTAGCATCGGATTAGCAGCACCTTGCCATGCTCCCGCGGACTGCGCACCTGGTCCAGCTGCGACATTGTAGACGTTCGGCAACGTGTTGAAGTTCTGGCCACCCATAGGTGGCGCAGGGAATGACTGTCCCGACATATCACCCATGAACCCAGGCAGGTTTGTCGGCATCGGTGGGTTAAACTGTGTCGACGGGTCCCCCATTGGCTGACTCGCTGGTGCGGGGAACGGGAACATATTCATGCCGTCGCCCATGCCAGGGAACTGTCCAGAGGCTGAGTTCTGGAAGTTCCCGCCTGCATTCACGTTACCCATGGGAAAAGCTCCGTTGTTGTTCATGGCTGGAACTGGAGGAAAAGCGTTCGGCTGTTGAACTTGTTGATTCAAGGCAGACGAAACCTGAGCGAGAGGAGCTCCACCTACGGGGAATGCCATATTGGATGCGGTATTATGAACTGGAACATGGCTAGCTGCACCGCGAGAAAGCCTCCGGAACGTCACGCGCAGCGGGCGTTTGCTAGCACCCACAGCTCTTTTAAACCCTTCCATGCCAATGACGTCCAGCCTCTGGCCATTCACAGCATACACCTCGTCTCCCACCTGCACTTTGCCACTGGCCTGAGCTTGTCCCATCATGTTGTTGTCGTTAGAGAACTCCGTGACGATGATCGTTCCGCGGTTCGAATAGTTAATCACCACACCCAATGGGCCCAATCCAAACTCCACGTCTACCAGAGTGCCTTCATTACTGGCTTGAGTATTGCTTGTCTGCATAGGCATCGAAGATCCGAAGGACGCCGCTGATATTGACGTAATCGGCTGGTTGGTAGTGGACATAGATACACTGGAAGCCACGTTCGTCTTGCGGTAATACGCCTGTCGAATGTTCTCGAGAAGGTTGACTTGTTGCACGAATGAAGCAGGCAGAGACTCGACGCCTGGCGTGGAGGCTGTGAACAGCGGTCGACACTTGCTGGGGTCGTCGAAAGTAGTGCCTGACAAGTAGCGCGTCGTCCGTAAGAACATCAACACGAAGTTCGCAACGTTATGAAGCTCGACGGACAAATCAGCAGCACGTTGAGCCGGCTCGCATTTCTTCGCGGCATTAGCAAAGCCACTTAGTGCACGTGCGCGCAGCATACTGGACGGGTCCACACAGCTGAGAATGGCCGTCGCGAAGGCATCTGCCACTTGTTTCACCAGCGCAGAGTCCGACTGCGCCTTCTGGCTCGTTGTGAGCGCCTGTGTAGCCATCGCGCACACCAATCCCATCACAAACGCATGATGGAGACATACGAATGTCTTTGGGTCTGGAAGTGTCGCGTTCGGATCCACAACGATACGCGACACCACCTTCTTCACCTCTTCAAAGCTCGACAAACACGCGTACGCCAACCCGTTCGTAGTTTGAACAGTAGCCGACGCAGCGAACTGGTTCCACGCTGCCAACATCGCTCGTCCTTGGTCCACTAGAGCCTGCAGCGAGCGCTTGAAGGAAACCGGATTGGTGGCTCCAAGAGGCTGCTGCATTCTTGCAGCTGCGCTTGGGTCTGCATATCGGGTCCGCTTCATCTGATCAGCAATCTGGCGTGCGTACGGATCTTCCGTCTGCGCGTACTTCCGCTTCAATGCCTCCTGGTAACGCGCTTGAGCGGCAGCGTAAGCATTCGACTGGAGATCTCCTTGCATTCCTGTCATCGACATCTGCGGCATCCCAGCTTGCTGCATCCCGGACCCCACGTTATTCATCATCGCCTTGTCCGATCGAAGCCCACGCTTCACAATATTGTACACCTCGTGCGATATCGGGATAGGCTTCATGCCGCCTTTCCCGTCCATCACACTGCCATACTCGTACTTGCGCGACAAGATACGCTTGGCCACGTTGTCTGCCTTCGGGTATGGCGCTGTCAGAGAAGGGAAGTGGGCATTCCGTAAGCTAAGTACATCAGCAGCCACCACAGCATGGAACCCTGTCGACTGGATTGAAGTCTCTGCACCTTGCAACGCGTTCTCGGCCTCCTGTTGCGAATAAAACGATCCGAGATAGAATTTACGTCCGTTGTACGCCACAAGAGACTCGTACTTTTCCATATCTCCGTCCATAGCAAGCAGCACTTCCTTTTCAATAGCAAAAGGTCCATCGCGAAGGAAGTGTTTGCTTGAATACGCACAGCATGATAACCCTTGCTGCAGCTGCAACTTTGCCATGTCATCGTGAAGAATCCAATGGAAACACCACCGTATCCGCGTCGCAATCTTCGCGTCTCTCGAGTCTTCTTCCAAGTACGCCAGAAGTTGCGTCAGTTGCTCTTTCGTGGCACACACCGACCACTTCTTGTCCGGTGACAGCACGAACAAACGCTGATGATCACTGAAGAAACGGTAGAACGCGTAGCCATGTCGACACTTGCCAAAGGCTAAAGTTCTTGGAATGATCAGCCACTTGATGAAGCTCTCGAGCTCTCTTGCCTTTTCGACTCGAGGGAGCATTGACCCACACTCTGACCAGGCCACATTTGCGCTCTCGACACAGCATTCGTGAGCCTGCAGCGACGTCGTGGGCCTGACGAACGGAGTGAGGTGCAGATACACAGCACACATGGACGACAGCTCTGCACACAATGCCTTGACGGTTGCCCAGCTCAAACCAGCCACCGATTTCCCGTTTAGTCCCACAATAAGATCACCAACCGCAACCGTGACTAGAGTCGTCTCCTGACGCTGTTCGCAGTACACTAAGCCGTTCGTCGCAATAACACCAATACTGTCGAGCAGGTTCTCAGCCTCAAATGGAAGCGGGAAAGAGTCAACGCGGAACGTCTTGACGTCACTGGGGCCAGAGAGCTTCAGCTGCTTGCAGAGTAACGATGGGTTAGCCACCAAGTCTACCATAAGTTTGTTCGCCTGCTCAGGAGTCACACTATTGGCTCCAGTAGGTGGCTGTCTGGAGAACGTGATCTTTAACGGCCGTGGTAAACCCAGTAACCACGAAGTGAACTGCGAGAGATCCGTCAGCTTACCATACGTTGCACCGTTCACTTGCTCCACCAAATCTCCGCGTAAGATGCGACCACTGAGTGAGGCTTGGCCCATCGTACCGTCAGCATGATCGTTCAATGACTTGACCACCACGCCTCGCGGTTCTAGTGCCAGAGCTAAGCCAAGCGGGCCGTCTTGAAAGATGACATCGTACGAGGTTATGCCACTTGCTTGCGGGATGACAAGTCCAGCTCGGAACGTACTCTCTCTTGCTCGCTGCGAAGACACGTCGTGTACTGTACGTTGTCTCTCCTCACACACCTTCCTCATCTGAGTCGATGGTTGACGCACAAACACAGCGTACATGACGTCTGATGGGTTGTCCACTCGGAGCAAGGTCTCGACCTCCGCAACGTCCTTCTCACGTGTCGTAACGCTGTTCACCATTAGCAGCACATCGCCTGGAAACACTTGGCCAGACAGCTCGCCAAATCCTACTTCCGAAGTGTCGTAAGACTGAACAAAGACGAAAGATTCACGAGATGCTACCGTCAGACCCATCGACAGGCCGTGACACTTGACGATCGACACGGAGGCGCGCACAGCTTCTCCAGGCAGCGACGTCAAATACAACAAAATCGGCTGTGCTGCAGTCCTCAGCTGCTCTTGGATAGCAGCGCGACTCATACCAAACACTACACGGTCATTAACGGCGTACACGATACCCTTGATGCCATCGGACTCGGACTGGCTACCCACCTGGCCTTGAGCAGAGTATTGCACCCCTTCTGCCGTGTCTTCCAGAACCACAGTTGCGAGATCATTTGCTCCAAGCGTACGTACAGCCAGCATAGCGTTTTCTCCTGTCAAAAGCTCCGGGACTTCGTATTGATTCAGCAACGTCGTATGGGCAGTCAAAGGCGACTGCTTGCAGGAACGCAGAGACCCGTTCAAGACTCCATCTTCCAAGCCACAGAAGGCACACACCGGTCGAGACAGCGTCAATCCACTTCCATCTATAACGGTCTGTTCGTCAGACAGCGACAATAATCGATCGCCAAACTCTTCAAAGATCAAATCTTCCTCGTCTTCAGAGTCGGACGAGTCTGTGTCATCCTCTACCAGCAAAGGTCCAGGCTCCTTCTTAACAACGATAGTCTCACCACGACCCTTTTGCTTCGCACTTGCAGGCAGCATGGGAAGAGGTCTTGACTCCAGTTCAGCCTTGGCCTTGTCCTCCAAGTACGTCAACAAATCATCCGTTAGATCGTGTTCAACGCCATCGACAATAAACTTCTTGGTCTGCTCCACTCCGTGCGACGTGCGAGGTGGGACGAATCGGTCCCATTCGCGCTGTAAATCAGCCAGAGATTCGCCCAGTTTCCTCCTCGCATTACTTGCTTTTCCCTCGAGAGAATGATACACGGACTGCACCACTGACGTCTCCTCAAGCAGCTCACACAACACTCTCAGCACCTTCAATCGATCGCTGACAGTAAGCTTCGAGTAGTTTTCTTGGGATAAAAGATCAATCGCAGACAAGAGCCGCTTCTCCAGCTCCGTAAGCGAGCTGTCCTTGAGCTCACTGCTGCCAGAGTTGCCACTCGAGTCTACAGCCATATCGCGGGCTTTCTTCTGGAACTGTTCAGGTGAGAACGAGGGGTCTGCAAGACACGTCGGACAGAACCACTCGCTCTTTGGGATCTCAAGCAGCGGCGACTCGAGACAGAACGTATGATACGGTGCATCACAGCGATCACAGAGCAGCAATCGACCTTTCGCGTGGATCGTCTGACAATTGCGGCAATTATCTTCCTCTGCGGCGATCATAGGGCGATTCACAGTCGTATAGACCCACTCCTTCATCAACCGCTCAAATATTACTGACAGCTTCTGCGCCAGCGTCGAGATTTCCGCCTTCAACGAGTTGTACGTGTAGCAATTTCTCCACACCAGCTGTACATCATCCACAAAAGACTCGACATCATCGTGTTCGTAGTCTTCATCCTCGATCTTCTCGGCAATCGTGCCCAAATCCATAGGTTCCGTGATATCTCCACTGGAATAGTAGTCCGGATACAGCTCCGCGTCCACTGGTTGATTAAACGGGGCCGCGATCTCCTTCGCTCGAAGAACTTTGAGCACAAATCCACAGCACTTGATCTTCGTCGCGCCTCGCGTCGTTGCGATGTGCTTCATGGGGTTCTTCACCGCAGGAGGAATCGAGGACATTAACAAGCCGTGAGGCGTCTTCAGTCCAGTCACAAGACTGTCAAAGTCTTCCAGCGACATTTCCCGGACATCTTGGCCGTTCACACACAGTAGATAATCGCCAACTCGAATCCTGTCAGCATTATCATCCTTCGTCTTCGTAGCTTCTTCAAGCTCATCCTCATTAGAAGAACCAGCGATTTCTGTCACGACGAGGTGGCTGTCTTTCTCCCCAATCTTGATCTTACTGGATACTCCACCAACCAGGACGACGCCGTAGTAATCACTAGACGCAGCAGACACAGTACTCGCTTCTGACGCCAACGTAACCGAGTTCGTCGTAGGCAGACTATGAGTCTCAGTCTCTGCTTCTTCCTTCTCTTCTTCAAACTGCACTCCCTTCAGCAAATTAGTTCCTCGACGGTGCAGTTTCTGACGCAGTGGCTGCGTCACAGCGTCATCTCGATACGACTTGGAGCCCTTGATCGACTTGAGCAGTTGTTCATCCGGACTAGGATGCTTAAACTCCATCGCCAATTGACAGACTTGGCGTGCAAGTTCCGGCCAGCTAAACGCGTTCATAGGTCGTGTACGATGGAATTCTTCCAGTGTGTTTCCCATTTGAAGCAGCGGGAAATACTCCCTCATCAGCGCCTTCAGCAGCTCAACATGTACCGAAGCGAAGAGGGTAGCAACAGAGTCGTCGTCCAAGTCGCCGTCCCCAACAGGACTGGAGCCATCACTCAGCGTCATCATATCCACAAATACCGCAAGCGAGGGCAGCGCCGTCAGCTTCAAGACGTCCGAGAAGGTCGAAATGAAATCCCAAACGAACAGCAAATCACCATGAGACTCTGTCGGCACTAAATCCAGTTCGACCGCTGCGGAGATCACCTGAGCTGGGAACTTCGTGTCTCCCCCGGCTGCACGCTTATCGTTGGACATAGCGTGGCTGCTCTTCAGCTTCTGAGTGTAGCGCGCTTTCACACGAGTCCAGACTTCGCCTTCCACCTCGCTCCTCTTGTCCCATAACCGGATTTGTCGTCTTCGCTCTCTCTCGTCTTCAACAAATTTCAGCAGCGCCATGTGCTGCTGCCTCACAGACTGTGGATCGGGAGCTGCTTTCCTCTTCCTGGAGTCACTGAACCGTCTTGGGGATGAAGATGTCACGACGCCGTTCTCGAGAATCGCCTTCTGTTCCTCGCGCATCTGACGCCGTTGTCG
The DNA here is from genome assembly GCF_000142945.1 of Phytophthora infestans T30-4. NCBI lineage: Eukaryota > Oomycota > Peronosporomycetes > Peronosporales > Peronosporaceae > Phytophthora > Phytophthora infestans. The sequence goes on along the minus strand of NW_003303734.1, from coordinate 862,027 downwards.
TAGCTCCTCTATCCTCCGCTTCATCGAGTTTTCCTTCTCCTCCATCTTCTTGCGTTTGTCCTCCTCGCGTTGTGCACGCTTTAGCTCCTTTTCTTCTTCACGCGCTCGTTTCTCCTCCTCTCTTGCCAGTCGCATGGCTTCTTTCCGAGCCTCTTTCTGTCGAGCCGCTTCCACTTTAGCCTCCAGAATCGCGTTTTTCCGGTCTTCTTTAGCTCGTCGTTGGGCCTCCTTCGCATCTTCTTGCGCTTTCATTTCGATCTCTAGCAGCTTTCGAGCAGCTTCTCGCACGCTGCGCTTGTCAGCTTCGCGTTGGTCCTTCTCCTTCTGCTGCAGCACACGCTCGGTCTCCTCGGGATCACGGCAGTGCTCTTCCAACAACGCTTCCTGCGACAATAGGCGGTTAATTGCGTCCTTGGACATCGCGTTTTGCGTCTTCAGAGCATCTTTCATTTGACTTTTGAGTCGTGAGCGAATGTTCGCATGCACATCGGGTGTGATGGGATGTCGCTGCTCCCAGAATTGATAATCTCCACACCAAAGCACTTGATGCAGGCCTTCCAGTACCCGTGTGACGTTTCTTCGTAGCAGACCGAAGCCATCCTCCCCGCTAGCAGGCGTCAGCACGTCCACAGGTCTCCCACTGACGTCAGTCTCCACTGTAAACACCGATCCACTCACTACAGCCACGAGTTCATCGGCTGTCAAGCTCTCGAAATGCACCAGAGCTTTCTTCCACGCTTTACTCGCCACGTACGACCTGAACACGATCTCGACGGCGCTATTCTCCAGTTCCACTACGAAAATTGGAGACTTTTTCTTATTGCCATGCACAATTTCTGCAATAGAAAATAGCAAAAACCAATAAAAAAAAATTAGTCCCGTCCAGTAGATATAAACTACGATAAAAAAAAATGTTCCACGTACTGCAGCGCAACCGAAACGCGATAGTCAATGGCTTGGTCATCTGCACCTTGACCAGTGTCTCGTATCCAATAGGGAACAGCTTCTTGCTCGAGTAAAAGTGTTCTTCCGGGACCACAGCGCCCAGACTCATGACACTGATGGGTCCGTCCACCAGCGGCATCTCCAATTCCGCCATCTTCCTCCTTAGGATAGCGAGGTAATACATGTCTTCTCGCGGGATTGCGCCCTGCATCAGGTGCGTGTAGGCTCGAAGCGCGTCTCTCAAGCTGCGGTACTTGTGTTGCTCCGCATCCAGCAGCTTCCCGTCGTCGCGGACGCTCCAATGACTGAGCGCAGACGTGTCGAGGCCTCTCTGATGCGCCAAGAACCGCAAAGATTCGACGCTCAGCTCCAAGTCGTCAATGGAGTCGCTACGTCTCTTGTGTTTGGACTGGCCCATCGACATGACGGCCGAGGAGGCGGTCATATCCTCGTCTTCGTCCTGGACTGAAGGTGCGTGCGTCGTCTCGCTGCTGTCGGCGCTACGCTCGGCGTCGTCGTCCCCCTCGCTGCTGCTGTAAGAGCGCGGGGCCAATAGCAGGTCCATCCCGCGTGGTTTTGGCGCTTCGTCCTTCTCCTCCTCGAAGCTGCTGCCGCCCTCGGACTGTGGTGGAGATAACTCCATGGCAGGCGTCCAGTACTGGCCACTGCGGTAGGCAGGAGGGCCCGCAGATGAGGGATCCATGACGAGGCAGCCTATTACGAGAGTGCAGTCCGCCCTCGATATAAAATGACTGAAACACCCCGCCGTAGGGTGGGGCACTTGGTCGGGGGGAAATGAGGGCAGTAAAGAGGGGGGAAACACTGAAAAACACTGTGAAAGATGATAATATTTGGAAAATAATTCATTTTTGGGGCTGTTGGCCACCGGTATTGACGTTATTTTAAAAGCCCACCAGGATTAAATCATGGTGGGCAAATTTTGTAAATTACTAGAGCATCTCCAGCAAATAGTCATTTTTAAATCAGCCTAAGTGTTGCCGTGTTCCCTAGTTGCAGCTCGATCATTCGACGCATCGTTTACTACAGCTGACTGGAGTAGCTCTACAGCAGCGCCATCGATCAAATCCCGCCGCAGATATTAACTCAAGCGTCTCAGAGGCCACCGCTGCAAGTTAATTAGAGCGGACGGGAACGTTGAGGGCAAGTAGGGAGCCTTTCCGGCAGCAGTCTTGGAGGCGTGTCTTCGCACCGCTCTTCACAGTGGCACGGGGCATGGTAACGGTCGAAGTGGAGACGAAGAAGAGGAGCGCACAGACTGCTGCTCGAGGCTCTAACTGTGAAGTGAGCCTCCCCCCGCGCTCGCGCGGCCAGGTCGATGTATTTCGACTTTGAGAATGAAAGTTTGTGACGTACACTTCTTCATTCTGATTGGTCGGTAAACCGAACCTAAGTGGGGGAGGATGTAACGGGGTTTGTAGCCCTAAGTGTACCTCTAGTTACATGAAGTGTGACACGTCATACTTAGGGATATTTAGTACAAGGTACCAAGGTCGTCCGAGGCCAACCATTGGTTGATGACATTGCTTTTCTATAGGTGACTTATAGCTTTATATTTAACTCAAGCTTAGCCTACCTATAAATATAACCTACCTTAAATTGGTCACCTCGCTCTCTTTCGGTAAAAGGGGACCTATGAACTGCCGTTCACTGAGAGTTTGTATACTCTCGGAAGCTAGCTTCCTCTAGCGCAAGGTGCTGTGTGACCCCGTCACAACTGCTCACTCTTACGACCCGGCTGTTTTAGGCACTGGTAGATCCTGAGGTCAGCTACTAACCTGTCATCTCCTCACGATTGTGAGAAGTTCTCAGCACCGGGTGATGATGTCACACGCCATGGTGATGCTTCGGCAATGGATATGCTCGGTCATACACGTCTTGGACGTCAGGGAAAACGAGGACAGCCTCGCCACTTCATCAAATGCTAAGTTTGATGTCGCGCATCACAAGACGTTCCACGGGATAGTGTAGCGCACCGTGCTTGCCGAGCAGAGCGGGTCGAGCCTCGGCTGGACCTCCGCGTCGCGAGTCACAGCGACTGGTTGAGCTGTATTGGCTCTCTGACCGACTTTGTTCTTGACGCGAATGCTGTGGTAGACCGCTTAGCTAACTATCTCAAAGATTCGCATAGCCGCATGGAATGATTCCAGTCCGCTCAGAGCAGAGACCTCGACCTAGAGAGTCAGGTCGCTCAGCTGCAGCGCTATCTTGACTTATTACTGCGCCTGGCCTTTCATGCTGTGGCTCCACCACTCGCTGCTGGTCATCCTTTTGCCCAGCCTCTCGCGGCTCTACCACTTGCTCACTCGCAGCGGACCGTGGTCTAGCATTACTTAAGATCTAGGTTCAAAAAGGTTTATAAATAGTGCTGCCAGCTCCGTGAAACAGTTGATAAAAAGGTACCGAGGTCAGACCGTGAGAGCGCGGATAGCAGCGAGGGTGACGGAGTATGGATTTCGAGATCATTTGACATTTTTCCTCAAACTCAACTAGTCGGCAACCGTCCAGTTTTCGCACCAGTCAACAAGCCTACCTTCACTCTTGTTTCAGTCGTGTAAGGCGCAAGCCAAGAGCAGTAAGCCTCACGGCAAAGGCTCAACACTCTAGGAGGCTACTAAGGTGGCCTCCGAGGCGATCGGCTCATCTGGTGACGCGGCTGTGGGCAAGCGTGCGAGCAAGCGCCGCAGTCCGTCACCCTCGACCTCCCCAGACACCCATCCGAACCCTCCGTTCGCTGAACGTGAGTTCGGCTCGGGTAGTGAGGACGAAGCCGAGTCTGAGAGCATGCACGATGCTCCTGTGGGCTCCGTGGGAGAGCACAGCTCAGTGCCCAGCGAGCACAAGGACGACAGCGTACACTCGCTCGCTAGTGATCACGGTGATCACAGTCCCAAGACGTCTGTGCGCTCTGAGAGCCCGACCGTCAAGGCTAAGGGCGCCCCCAAAGCTGGCGACGACGAGGAGGAGAAACTTCGCAAACGTCTCTCGCTTGCCGAGGGCCGAGCACGTGCTAAGACCGCTAAAGCCGAATGCGTCAAGCCCTCTAAGAATCGTACGGCTTCGGAGTCTCCACTCCGCGAGGAGAAGGAGACTGGGTACTCCAATCGGAACCTCTTCGGTTCCTCGGATATAGAGGACGAAGAGGAGGAGGAAGAGGGTGCTATTCCTGAGCCCCGGGAGATCACTAACGACCTCGACCAGCAGCAGGAGGACTTCCAAGCTGCCCAGCGTGCGCGTGGGGGTTTGGTGGTGGCAGGAGGCTGTCATCAACTCAGGAGAGTACTGACCTTCCGCGGAGAGCTCTGGGGCTGACCTCTTCCTGTAGGTTCTTGTCGCTTCTCGTGGCCTTGTTGGCGGCCACACCTCTAGGGGCGTTTGCGAACGTACCCTGGTCCAGAAGGAGCAGTTGTTTGTCGACAACTTGGAGGCGGCTCGATGTGTGCTTCTCGCGCCTCCCCATATCCCTCTAAAGGACTTCACGACTTGTCATAAGAAGCCCGAGAGCCGGTGTGATCTCTACCATATCCGGCGCTATATATGGGTTCTTCCTGAGGACTGTCCCAACTGGAACTCATGTGAGGACATCTTCTGGGCTTGGGTGGAGTCTCTCAAGTACTCACCCTCGGAGTTGCGGGAACTACATGAAGATCAGCTGCTGTCCCGCATCCTGGACCAGCGTGATCTCCGTGTTCGGTTTGTCCACTTGGTCAGAAAGCGCATGCTGCCAAGGGACATTCTGAAGCACGCGGCTTCTAGCGCTCACGATAAGCGCGGGTACGGAGTGTCGTCAACGTCCGTACCCCGTTCGGGCAAGAAGCCTCGGACTACTTATGAAGCTGCCGCCGCTTCTGTTCCCAGATTGCGACAGCTTTCGGGCAGTCAATCAGGAGCCGTTCAATCGGCTTCCACGAGTTCTCGGAGTGGGCATAACCCCTCCACTTCACGAGGAGCTGTCGCTTACCGCGACGCCGTTGCTTCTGGAGAATAAGCTCCACGTAATAGTGGACTTCTCCGCTCCGGTCAAGCAGGGGCAGAGGTGCCCTCGTACGAGTACGAGTACTCGGCGCCTCCCGAACGCTACTCTCGTCCGAGTTCTTCTCCTGCGGGTCCGACGCAGGGCCCTTTGGTTGATCGCCTTCGTCACCGTGTCCTCGTGCTTGGGATTGCACTTGGCCTTGGGACTGGCGGGGATGCTGCCGCCCAGGCCGGGAATCAGGGTGAGCTCGCTCGTCTTGCGGACCACCTGGACCTGTTGGAGCGTGAGGTCTCGAGCCTTCATCTGCGGGTGGACCGGCGGCCCTCTTCGTCCGAGCTGGACGAGGCTCTGCTGCCACGTCCGGAGTCGCATTCAGCGCACGCTCAGGCGTACGCGTATGGTGCGTACCCGATGTACTCGACGTACTCGGTGTACGGCTCCGGGGTCCGTTCGTACGGGGGCCCTCCTGCGTATGGTCTTGATCGCAGCCTTGCCGTTCAAACCGAGGCTTGGGTGCCTGCACCGACGCCCTCGTCGACGTCTGTGGCCGGCCCTCGCTTCGAGGAGTCCGGCCAAGGTGGGTCTGCGAGTCAGCAACCCCCTGCGGATCATAGTACCGCTTAAGACGTCCAACGTAGGACGTCGGGTGCGTCGCCATTGACTTAGGCAGATCGATGGTGTACGACGCACCATGCCTGGCCAGGACTGCGAATGGTCCGATGAAGCGATGCTTCAGCTTGTTGCTGCCGACAGAGCTGACAGTGTCTAGCGGTAGGTTCCTCGTGTCTAATAGCACTAAGTCCCCCACCTTAAATGCACTTAAGTTTCCTCTTCCATGTTTGTCAGAGTACTCCTTTTGTCTGTCCTGGGCCGCTGCCATGGCATCGCGGACCCTGCTGAGAGCGCTCAGCTTGGTATCCACAAAGAATTCCACTTGTTTCCACAGTGAAACCGGTCTCACATCCGAGACCTGCGGGGAAAGAGCTTTCCGAGCCCCCCCCTCTCACTTAAAATAGAGGATGCAGTGTCTCCTCGAAGAGTGAGAGGCACCCTGGGGTGACGTAAGCAATTCGGGTAGAACGACGTGAGCCCCGTGGGCGCGTGG
>NW_003303734.1:825413-855660 GCF_000142945.1 Phytophthora infestans T30-4 | reverse complement strand
CGGGAGACCGTGATAGCGTAACACGCCATCGATGAACAACCTCGCGGCTTGTTCGCCCGTAGCGGGAGCGGGAGCAAAATGTACCATCTTGCTCAGCCGACACACGAACACCAAAATCCCGGTGTTGCGGTGTCCGTCGGCGAGAAGTCCAAAGATGAAGTCAAGACTCATCGACTTCCAACAGTCAGCCGGAACGGGCAGGCTCTGTAGTGGAGCCGAAGCGTGCCCTGCGGGTTTAACCCGCTGACATGTTTCACATGTCTTCACGTATCGTGCGACCCACTTGAGCATGTTGGTCCACCAGAAGGCCTGAGAGACCGACAGGAAGGTCTTCTCGTGACCCCAGTGGCTGCTGGAGGGCGCGTCGTGCGCCTCCGCGAGGATGTCGAGCTTCAGATCCTCGTCGTTGGGTACGACCACCCGTGGAGGCTCATTGGGCTCCACCCGGACATAGAGGAGGCCATCCTTCAACTCATATCGGTGGAGCTGGGAGCGCTGTCGCGACAAAAGCCAGTCGGAATGCGCGCTCGCTCCTGCTGCGAGGAACTGGACGATAGGCGCGAGAGCCTCATCGTCCCGATACGCTATGCGTATCCGATCATATTGATCCGTTGTCACCCGTGTGATGTGGGCCAACTCGTTGTCTGGACGCCGAGAGAGGGCGTCCGCAAGTACGTTGAGCTTGCCAGGCTTGTACTCGACGCGGAAGTTGTACTCCGCGAAGAAGGACAGCCACATCGCCATCCGTTGGGAGAGGTGCGGCGAATTTGTCGCCGTCCTCAAGGATGCGTGGTCTGTGTAGATCACAAAGGACCGTGCGCCCACAAGGTGAACTCGAAACTTCACAAGGGCATACTTCATTTCCAGGAGCTCCTTGTCGTGGATAGGGTAGTTCTGTTCGGCGGCTTTGATCTGCCTGGACTGGAAAGAGATGACTCGTTCATGTCCAGCCGTGTCGGCCTGTAGTAGTGCACAACCGATGGCATAGCCGGAGTCGTCGCGGACGACGCAAATCGGCGTCGTCGTGTCCGTCAGGGCCAGAGAAGGGGCTTCTTGGAGACTGGCCTTGATGTTGTCTAAGGCATCCTGGCGTTCTTGCTCTCAGCGCCAGTCGGCGTCCTTCTGGGGGAGGCCCGACAAGGGCTTAGCGAAGCCCGCGTACCCTGCGCTGTGCTTGTGAAGGTAGTTGGTCAAGCCCAACCACTTTCGGAGATCCTTCTGGGATCGGAGCGTTGGCCATGCTGCTATGGCCTTGACCTTGTCGGGGTCAGCCCGAACGCCCACGTTACGAAGCAATTGAGAGCCTTAATTTCTGGTGACGTGAAGACGCACTTGTCGATGTAAGCGACGAGCTTGCTCGCTCGCATCACGTCCAACACTCGACGGAGGTGCCCCAGATGCACCTCCATGGCCGTCTTCCCTCCTTCGGCACCGCTATGAACGAAGATGTCGTCGAAGTACGTCTGTACGAAGGCGCGCAGTGGCCTGAACAATTGCGTCGCGAGGTGGTTAAACGTCGTCGGGGTATTAGACAAGCCGGGCGGCATGACGAGCCACTCCCAAAGCATGCCGCTTGGAGTGCTTACCGCGGTGAGTGGGATATTGCTCTCGCGCATCAGGATCTGGTAGTATCCGTCTACCAAATCCAGCGCACTGTACAATACGCTTCCGGCCATGTTGTTCAACAACACATCCTTTCGTGGGATCGGTGTCTGGACCGGCACCGTCGCGCTGTTCAGCTTGTTATAAGCATGAGCTAGACGTTACTTTCCGTTCGGCTTCCGAACGCAGAAAGTTGACATCGAGTGCGGGGACTTCGACTCCCGCACCATGCCTGCCTTCGCTTTCGCAGCGAAGAAGGCATCAATGACCTCGCACTGCTCGCGCGGAAGAGGCCATTTTCTCGTGACTGTACTCTGTGCCAGGCACGACATCGATCTCATGCCGTACACCTCGATCTGGTGGGAGTTGGGTCGGTGGGTGCTTGTTCACCACATCCGCATACTCCGTCACCTAAGGATACACCGGATCCTTGGGGTTCTTAAGGATCTCGGAACCCAAGCGCGTCTGATGCTGCATGTTCAGGTCTTCCAGGATGTCCTCGTCTAAGACAGAGGAGGAGTTCAGCTCCTCCCGAGTGGTCTCAGATCTTATGAGCACCATCTCGGCAACCTTCGCAGCCTTGAGGTTGGCCAGGACAGACCCGACCGTCATTTCCTCGAGGTTCAGTATCTCTGCAACCTCTGGCAACGGTTCCAAGCGGACACCAGATGCCTTGACGGGTAAATCGGTCTCGCCACCGAAGATGTGATTACACTCGTCCACCGGCCGTGTCAAAGGAGACCGGGTCCTGGACTCCGAGTCACTTGAAGCGACGTCGATCTGAACGAGGTTCAGATCCGACTCTCGGCGGCGGCGTCGTCGTCGTCGACGGCGATCGTGACGTGGAACTTTGCAACCCACATCTGGGGATGTCGGAGCACCGACATTCAAGACACTCGAGGCCTCGTGTGCCACTGTGTTACCCACACAGGAAGCGTGTCCGACGCCTTCCTCTGCAGTTAAGGTATGGGCGTCCGCGTGTGACACTATGTTATCCACACAAGAAGCGTATCAGACGCCTTCCTCTTCAGTTAAGTTCTGGGCTACCGTATGTGGAACTCTGTTACCCACCTTGAACACGCTATTACCAGCGCTCGTGACAGCTGCAGCTGTCTGCGGAGCTATGTTACCCGCTTGTGGACCATTGTTACCCACTTGGCCAGCGCCTCCTCTGGGCGCCGCCACCATCAAAACATCCTCGGAGTCGTCATGTACGTCGACGACTCCCAAGCATCTGCCGGATGCTTTGGTACCCTGGCAACCCTTGCGGGCACCCCGGGTCCTGACAGAGATGGGAACATGACTCACCAATGCTCTGTCGGACTGCGCAGGGTGGCTGGCACCGATTGCCTTGCCTCGCCAGTCGATCCAGGGCTCGTGCTTCCCAAGCCAGGGCATGCCCAGGATCATATCATATGGATCCATATCAAGAACAGTGAACTGTTTGAGGCTGTCAAAGTCTTCAAACTTGACAAACAGATCCACTTGGACGTTGGGGGCAGGGACGATCTTCCCGTCGGCCAGTCGCACTGACACCGTCCCGTTGCCCTTGCTTTCTCGCAAAGCTTCGGACAACTTGTTGCTGTTACGAGCAACCGTCTGGCGGCGTGCGAAATTCTTCGACGCCCCAGAATCTATCAAGGTTCTAAAGGGGTGATCGTATCCCCGTACACATCCGTGTACTACGAGCAGCCTGCCGCTTGTCCTCGCCGATTCGAGAGTGCGAAGACTCTTAGGGGCTAAGTCATCGTGGTACGCGCCACCCGCGCACCCTTCACGAAGACTTAATTCTTCCCCAGTAGGGCGCCCCGCCCCTACTGGTTTCCAGCGTCCCCCTGTCCCCGGGATCCTGGCTTCTGCCAGCGACCCTTGGGGACGGGCTTGGGGAAAGTCCATCTGCGGAGTCTTTCCTCGGGGCAGTCGCGCTTGAAGTGGCCCATCTTCCCGCAACCGAAGCAGCGAATGTCGCGCTGCTCGGCGGACCCGAGCTCCATGGGAACTGGTCCGTTGGAGCTCGCTCGACCGGGAGTCGATAAAGAACTCCCAGACCATGCTGAGACCGGCGTACGCGCCTGGCGATGACTGTATTCCTCCTGAAGAGCCACTTGAATCGCATCTCCAAGGATGCTTGACTGCACCCGGAACAGCTGAGTACGCGCTGGGCTCACTCGAAGGCCGCCCATGAACACAGTCATCTTGACGTGTTCATTGAGTGGGTTTCCCACTAGGAACGCCGTGAGCTCCCGTATCTCTTGGACGTACTCGTGCAGCTCACGCCTCCCTTGTTTGCACGAGAGGAAGCGCGAGCGCTGGCGGTACTCGTAGTTCGCCGGGAGGAACGCGACTTGGAGCTGCTCGCACAGCTGAGCCCAGGATGCGAAATATCCAGGGGATGTTGCCTCTCACTACGTGTACACCCAACTCTTAGCACGACCGCTAAGGTTGGAGAGTGCAAAAGCAACACGAAGTTGCTCTGTCGAGATCAGAGCCGCGTCCATCGCGAGCGCTACCTCTCGGACCCAGAAGTGAAGGTTCTCACCTTCCTTCCCTTCATACGGCTTAACCTTCAGCCGCATTGGCTTCGGGCGTGGCGGATTTGTCTCCGCCGCCGGAGCCTGCAGGTTCTCTCGCACATGTGCGATGAGCCCCTGCTCGTAAGCATCAAACGCACTGACGCCCTCGAGCTGCTCGGCCGGTGTAGACGCCACCAGGCTCTGCAGGGCCTCCATCCCATCGATGCCAGCCATCTTCCGAACCGACTCGAACTGTGAGTCGTTCAGATGGGAGAAGTCGTTCCTATCCTTGGCAACTAACTTCAGAGAGGCTCAGGTAGTCTACGCGCGTTGGCGTAGATTGACTACGAGTGCAGCACCTTGCGCTAGAGGAAGTTGGCTTCCGAGAGTATACAAACTCTCAGTGAACGGCAGTTCACAGGTCCCCTTTTACCGAAAGGGAGGGAAGTGGCCAATGTAAGGTAGGTTGTAAAATGAGTATAGTATATTTATAGGAAGGCTAAGCTTGAGTTATATATACAAACTGTAAGTCACGTATAGAAAAGCAATGTCATCAGCCAATGGCTGGCCTTGGACGACCTTGGTACCTTGTACCAACTATCCCGACGTATGACGTGTCATACTTCATGTAACTATTGGTACACTTAGGGCTACGTACCCCAATACAGCAGTGGCGGCAGCTCTTGGCAGTGGGGATGGGATCCCGTATCTGGCGTCTATCATCTTACTCTGCGAACTCCAAGTGCAAGTGTCTCACCAGGCGAATATCTCTTTTATAAAACCTGGCTCGATGGTATCATAGAATATCCCTCCACCCAATTTTAGAACTGTGCTTCGCAAGAATGCTAGGATTCACCGGAGTTGACAACAGCAAAATTGCCTTACGTGAGAGACCGACTGTCGATAAGCTGCATTTGCGAGTCGTGATACTTTTGCGGCGCGGGATCAAGTATCGCTCACAAAGCCAGTGGATTTACACTTACTGATCCGAGGTAGCGGCCACAGGTCTACACATGTCTATGTCCTAGGGCAGCCGTACGACACGACGAGCAGTCTCTGAGCAGGGGCCCTGGCAGGAGGCCGTTGTCGCGACGCGAAGGCCGAACAAGTGGCCGGACCATGAGCTACAACGACAGCTGTAAGCCTTGATCAGGAGAGCGAGAGGACAACCCTGAACCTCATTCAAATCATTGATACTGAAGTTTGGGTATCTGATACTCCGCATCATATTTTGAGGGCAGTGGAGCCGTATCGCGCAAGGCCGAATCGGGTTTGGCCGCTCCGAGAGCGAATCTGGCGCACGACGCTATCACATCGACGGCAACCGAGGAGCTGAGCTGGAGATCCCAAAGAGATGGCTGATGACGACGAATACTGTGCTGCATCGGAGAGGCATCCTGCAGCTGCGAATGGATAGCCATGGACTCGTCAAGGTCGACCGACCTTCCTCCAGGTTTTTTTCTACCAAGGGAGCGTCGCGTCTGCATGGAACCGAAATATCGTGAGCTTGGCTCTCGTCAGTTTGGCGGACCACGTGCGCCGTACGTGCTTTCACGACCCGCTCGGTAATCTAACGTGTCGATTCGTGAGCGTCACGCACCGTCGGCGACGGGAGCGCAAAGATGCCCTGCCTAAGATCAAATCGGGTTGAGCATGACTCTCGTGTTCTTCACGACCGAGTTGCCGCTCTGGAACAGCCCCAGTAAACGGAGCTGCGATATGTGCAACAGCTCCAAAAAAGCGCCGGTCGCAACGACCTCTCAGACTGCTTTGAACACACATGAATTAGAGCTGGCGAGATTGCTTGACGCGCGACGCACTCGAGAAGCTGGATTGCACGCCTCGTCATCCTCCTCGTGCAAGAAACACTAAATTGTTCGTTCGGCTCGTAATGTTTAAAAGGCCGACGTAGAATGTCGGATGGAGTCGCATGCTGGACGGTATGTCCAGCGTATACGCTCTGTCTTGTCGCTCAAGCACCGTGAACGCACCGATGAGGTAACATGGCTAGGCAGGTTTTGTGTCGATAGTATAACGATTGTACCCTTTTCGAATTAATGTGTGTTTCCCCTGCCGACATTGTCTGCATTCAGCTTCGGTCGACCTAGAGAAGCTGGTACCGCGTTCTTAAAATCAGTATCACGGCTTGTCGGACATGTTCGATGCGTCCATCGAACAGGTCATTCGCGGGACACGTCTAGCACATGACCAGAGCGACGTCAGCTCCAACGAACTCGTCGGAGGATTGTTCAATTGCACAGACCGGTATTGGAAGCCAGTGTAGATCCGCGTCAAGATGTTCAACGTCTCGACGCACGACGTATTATCCGATGTCTGCCCGGCAGACATCGGATAATCGCATGTACCGTCTCGGACCCGGACCGAGACTTGCGCAGCTCACGTCGCTTGCATGTTTTTTCTTCTTCTTGCTGTGAAGCCCGGCTTCACGCGTTGCTCGTCAGACTCTGCCTTGGATGGGTTTCCGTTAATAAAAAAACGGATTTCAGCGATTAGAAGCCCTGCACAATTTTGTACTCCTTATATGGTTTTGGTGCTCGATCAAAAAATACAAGCCCTTCACATATTGGAAGCCCGGTCACTCATTCTATTACTACCGAGTGGACTAAATTTGTTGCAGCGCAGTTCTATTTCGGCTCTATGATACCGAAGTTTTTGTTAGAGCAGCAGTACCCTATTTAATATTTCTCTATTTTATGGCGAGTAGTCTTAAAGTCAGCTTCATCTAGCCTCTGCCGTCCCCGTTTCATACCAACGCTGGTCATACGTTAATATATCGATCGCCCAAGCTGCAAATTATCTGAAGCCCTCAACGAACTAGTACAGCTCTGGCCAAACGGATAGCACACCCTATAACTTACCGCATATATCGACCAATGGTGCGACTTTCTCAAAGAAATTTGGTAACATAAAGCGTTTTTCACGCTGAATCAGGCAATCAAATTTGAGCGTAATCAGAGCAATTTGACCGACTTTCTATACGAGGGTATTTGTGGGAGCCTGGCCAAAAGGATATCACACTTTTAATTACTTAATTTAAGTAAGTAAATATGTACATAGGATGTGGTGCATGGTGGTTTGTATGGAATTTAGACGTACGGGGCGTGTAATTGAGGCATACGTCTCCGGAAATGAGCGATAACAGTGTAGTAGTGGACAACATTTTATGGCGGTGACGGACGGTCGCGACCGACCTGGTGGACGGAAAGCAGTCATAGTAGTGGACTTAGCGATGGAACGGACAGCTATCGGGGCCAAGGTGTGGCGCGTATGGCGGACAGGAGTCAGCAGGAGATTGGCAGCCTACCGACACTGGTCGGCAGCGGTGAGTGACGTTGGAAGATTGCAAGGAGACGGACGTGCGGCTGGTACGTTTGCGCAGTGTATGCAAAGGGAAGGGGATATAGGCAAGAGAAGACATGGAGTGAAGAACAACGGCATTGTACACAGGGGAGGCGAGGCGACACCAGCGGAGACAGCGTAGACAGTAGGTCAGAGAGCTTTAATAGTAGGCGGTGTAGAGAGTAATGTGTACACGTTATCGTGAGGGTCAGTGCAGGGCAGAGTAGATGGGAGACACCGAGCTGGGATCAGCTCGACCTCCTCAGTTGAGATTATTCCCGAGCGGTGAGTAGTTGAGGCTGAATAAAGAGATAGCGTTGCGCGAATTCACGGGTCTTCTTAAAGGGAGAGACATGACTAGGTAATGCAAATGAGGGCGACGCCTGTAGGGTGGTGGGGAGCGTGGAAGAGACCACGCAAGATCGGGGCGAGGAACGTAGCTCATGACAGTGGAAGATCATATTGTCTGTGTATTTTGCGTGTGTTCATATTGGCCAATGTAACTGCATGCTCGGGTTTTTGCAGGACACAGTCTACAGACCCATCCCGGATTTTTGCTGGTTGCCGATGATGTGTCTACTCCACCGTTCCTATCCCTACAACGTCTGGTCGAACAGGGCCCACTAGCTGTCTGGATGGACCTCCGTACTACCTTGCTGATCCAGGCCCTCGCGCGATATTTGTCGGTGTCTTTTCCGGCACCCCTTGAGCTCGAAGATAGGGGGCACATGGATATGTAGGGCGATCGCTGAGGCTCGGGTCGTCGCGCTCGTGGTAGCCACTGCCGTTTGGTAAAGGGGGGGGGGGCAAGTTGTCCGGATCTTACTCTCCGTGGTGGGAGCCTACAGACTCCATTTCGACGTCCGGCTTTTCAGCTGTCCTGGGTAAAGCCATGACATGCGTCTCCTGCCCGGCACTCTGCTCGCTCAAAACGCACTCCATCGCTGGATTGAAGAGCGTCGACAGTTTGCTTTGGCTCTCACGGTATTGGTCATCCATCGTGGATGAGCTTCCGCCTTCGTCGCACAATCCGGTCGAGACTACAGAGTCGCCCTCCCGACTGTTCAAGCTGCATCCCCCCCCTCCCTGACACAGTCGGTGCTGTCTGAGTCTGCAATTGAAGCTGTGGATGCGTTGCGCGACTGTTGGGACGACCCGGCCTATAAACCTGATCTAGGGGGTCGTAGCGGCCGACAGCAGGCTTGGACTCGATCTTGAGCTGAGTCCGCGATTCGCCGACCAGCGCTCTCAGCGTCTTGAAGAGCTCCATCTGCGCGTTCTGGATCGCCTCGAGGTCCAGATCACAATAGATTCTTCACCGCAAAGGGTCCTGGCGTGATGCCGGCCTTCTTCAGGAGATGCAGCATGGCTTTCATAGCACCCATCTTGCTCATCGTCTCGTGTGGCAGTGTCACCGGTCCCTTCAGCGAACCAGGCATTTGCGACTTTACGATCTGTATCATTGAGTTCTTGGCCATAAACATCTGAGGCTTGTGCTGGTTGAATATCTCTTCCAGTCGATCGTCAGATCAAGTCCCTGGGACCTCGCCGCGGCTATTGGAGTCTGCATCAGCTGGGGCCTTAAGCCTCTTTCGCGACGCCTTCAAATTCTATTTCATTGAGATATTCTGGGCTGGCGGGGCGGTGGCTGATGAGGTTTCTTCCAGTCGTCGCCTTGGATTCCTCATCAGGCGGATCACAATTTGCATCGCGATCCGTGGTGTCACCAGAGGAGGCATGGGGAGGAGGTCGAGGCTTTTCTACCAGAAGATCTCCTTCCGCTTCGTTTCTGTCGGCAGAGCTCCTCCCAGGGCTATGTCGATCTGCTGATCCTGCTTCGTTCATCAGCGTCATCAGCAATCCCGTTTCCAATGACGCTTCCACCCTTGATTCCAGCTTGACTGACACTTCCTCTTCTTCTTGGGACTCACGGTGAAATTCCGAGTCACTAGAAGATCCGGGAACGCGCACATTGCGGTGGAGTGGGTACCGCAAAATCGCGCTGCGATCCGATCTCACACACAGTGCCCTAAGCTACCGACAGACGGAGGGGGAGGGGGGGGGGGTATTTTGATAACCGTGGGATGGCTAGGGGTTCACCTTGTGAACCGTCGGTGGGACTGGTTAACCTGCAGCAGGGCTGCCGTAGCTTTAGTGTCAGAGGAAGACGTTTGGCTCAAAGAGTCACTAATACTAAATTTCTCATCCAAAGGAACTTACAGCCCACGACCAGGGCTCAAAGTTAATACCTTAACTTTTATGCTTCAAAACCAGAAGTACTTTATTTACTATTATTGCGGCCAAGCCGCCTATGGGCAAATGTGTCTGTTTAACTATCTAGCATAGGTAAACCTAATCAAATGCATAGCGTGTGACTTTCAGCCAACGTACTGAGATACCTTGCTAACTCTCCGGGTACTCCGTACTCCTGTGTGTTCCACACCATGTAACCCCGTTGTAAACACCCCTCTGGTAGACCGAAGGAAAGCTTGGCCTGTGGTTGGCTCCGCCTTGGCGAGGCGTAGGATGGTGGGGGTAGCGTAGCGTGGGAGTCATTTAGGCTACGCGCCAGGTAGGATGTCGACCTTGATCGACGTGGGACGTATTCCTTTACGGTGGCTCTTGCTCTTTTCGCTAGACTGGACAGCTTCTTATAGCGGTAGCGTTGAAGACGAGAGTGACGACGATCGACCGGTCAAGCTATACACTCCGGCGACTGACGGCTGTACTTGGTAGAAATAACTTTATAACTGTACGAATCTATATATTTCCCGCTACAGTCTCTAAGTCTGGAACCGAAGACACTTGTTGCTGATGAGGCAAATTCACTATGTTAAGACTTTAAATCTTTGCGGTTCACTACCTTGCGTATCCTATGATCACCAAACTGGCCCTTGAAGATCATATCGTACTTACCCGACGTGGCTACGAATCCGCCGATCTACTGAGCAGATCTCGTATCGAAATGGCTGCACCATGTTGATCCAATCTTGCTGATTGCGTATGAGCTCGCTGATGCGCTGTCGTCACTGGCGGTCTTTTAACACCGGATCGGGTCTCAATCCACCAATTAGCTTCCATTTTCTTCAGTTCCAACGATCGCTTCATCACACGAGTTTAATCTGTTTCCAATCCTTGACTCTAGCCAATACTCGGCTCACGTAAGCCTGTGCACCATGGACTGACCTATTATCTCGCGGCTGTTGAACATCTTGCAGGGACATCTTCCGCCTCAAGAAGCTTTACGGGACTCAGCTCCTCAACGTCGCCAATATTCGATGCTGTATGATGTGTAGTGAGGAACTGTGGGGGCATACGTTTAAGCGGCGTAGTCTTCATGGCTAGAGCGGCATCTAAAATAAATAGTTCGCATGTTACAATGGTGGAAGTACTGTGCATCCAGATTGTACCATCGTATTGGTACGCTCTGAATTGTGATCCTTATGTGATTGACGACAGTCATATTCTTGAGGTTGTCCAGCCTTTCTACCAGCATAAAACATACTTACATAGAAGAACTATTTAACATGTTCAAACTTATATTTGTTGCCAAGCACATAAAGCGCGACGACACGCAATTTAAGTCAATTTGATTGACTGCTGGATTTGTCGCTAATGACTGAGCGTCGCCAATCACATGAGGAATACTGTAGCTCCATTTTGGCAACGGCAGCTGTTGGAGGCCATGATTATATAACTGTAAACAAACACGATTATGACCAGGATTAATCGTGGTCGTCGAAATACATCTTAAATCAGTTTCCATAAGGGGAAGATACGGGAAGATACGGAAAGATTTGTCGGGGACGAGTAAGATACGTATTGTGTGGCTGAAATCGTCCAGGATTAATCTTGGATGTGTACTTACAGGACTAATCCTGTGTAAATCACGTAATAACCCTGCGAAGTCTTCAACTATCAGATCGCGTATGGAGACGACGGAAGTGACTCTTTGAAGATCTTATATCTGGAGGAGGTGAAACAAAGAAGAAACAACCTTTATGAAGATGAAGAAACCTGTATTAGTAGCTGTTAAACTTCTGTACGCTTCCAAAGTTTCAGCACAATACGGCCCGCCGACCTACTACTCCACTTGAGCTGGAAGAAGTTCTTCGTCGCCATCACTCTTGTCGTCGCTGCGCGGAGGTGGCAATTTCTCCTCCGTACCATCATCTTCAGCATACGGCATCGAAGTAGAGGCTTCCACAGGGAGTAGACGGGCCGTGAGTAGGTAGTAGAACAATTCGAATCGTCGGCGAGTAAGCGCAGTCTTGCTTATGTCCGGATGTACACTCTTACACACTTGTCGAATGAACATCCAGCACACATAGACTCCGCAGCTGAACGGATCAAACTACAATGGGTTGTTCTGCGAAATAACATCGTACCCTTGCAGCCCAGCTAATTTGAGGTGGGCCGCCACAGCCTTGGCAACATTCATGTAGGGGCCTTGATTTAGTGGATCATAGTAAGAAATCCGTTTTTGACTCACCATTACCGAAACGCAGCACCACTAGAAGTTCATGAAGTTCAAGGGCAGCCAAAAGCGTCTCCACAGATTGTTCGCCCGCTTGATGGAGAGCCAGATCGCGTATAGCAGCGTCTACAATTTGAACGTCTCGATATCGCGTACGTTTGGACCTCGTTGTGGCGGACTGGAACTCCGGCGAATCTGTACGTAGGGTAGTCTCCGCAGAGTCTCAAGCACAGCGCTCTTATCGTAGCATATTTTAGCCAAACTGGGGTGCCGCTCGATACAGCATCGCGTACTGGAAGTCCAGGTAGTTAGGGAGAGTCTCTCTGCGTTTATGCGGGTAGGCCTTAACCACGTCTTCAGCCGCTTTGATCGCTAGATCGTGGTATTCGGCAGGTAGTGCTGGTAGTCCATCCTGCTTAAGCCACTTGTGCATGTCTAGACCAAGCTGGACCTGAGTCTTTATATTTTGGACTCCCATAAAAGTCTCGATCTGCTTACGTGAGAAGTTACCCACGTCTTTAATGATCAAGGTCTCTACTTTACCTTGATCTTCAGTGCGAGAAAAACCTTGAGACTGACTTTGTTGAGAGTCGTCAATAGATATTGCACCAGCCGCGGTGTTGCCAACAGGAAGTAGCTTCGCACATGCATCTAGAAGATTTGCGGGAAGAATAGAGAATGGATCCTGGATCACTACTGGATTCTTCAAAACTTTGATTTTTGGCTTCTTTTTTTCAAAGTCTCTATACTTGACAAGAGCACCAGATAAGCGCCTCTCCATTTCTACTAGGCCAGACTGCTCTCAATCGAGAGCGTTACACAGCACCGTCAGCGTAACTTCACCAGCTTTTTTTCTGCCTTCTTCCGCCGCTTCATACCACTTCCGGTCGGGGGTTTTATCTGCAAGCACCTTCTTCTTCAATTTTCTGGGTGCTCCAACGTTTTTGACTTTCAGGTTCAGCTCTGTCGCAACTCCATTATTTCCTCCAAATGATACGTTCTTCTCTTCATCATCGTCGTCAATGTCCTCGTCTTCACTGCTATTTATCCCAAATTTTCGTTTCACGTCATCATTATTGTCTTAAATTGAACTTTGACTTGCTCCTTCATCTGCGTAACAACTTTCCGAACTCGGGCTTAGCACGCATCTCTTTTAAATACTTTTTCACGTGAAAGTGACAAATCAAGACGCAAGCGTCGGGAAAGTTGGCCTCTAGAGCTTGAATCTCGTTGAGGTCCTTGTCCACGATAATAACACGTAGCGACTGTAAACGTGTAGGATGCAGTCGCTTGAAATGAGAGATGAATCGCTCCATGTGCCAGTCCCCGTTCGCCTCGATCAAAGATTGTTACATCACGGCTACTTCTCCAAACTAATTTATCACCATGAACGTCAGCAACTGATAGTTGTATCTAAAGAAACAAAATCGTGTTTAATCCTGTAAGAATCCTGGATTAATCATGTAAACTTCGAAAACTGACCTGTTTGTCTTGTGGCTGCAGTAGACCAAAAGAAGCTCGGTAAGTCGCTAATACACGTGTCTCATGTAAGCGGTAGCAATAGAGATCACTCCGCTTTCTCCTGCATCCGTTTCAGCCACGGAGGACAAATTCTCTGGATCTGCCGCTGCGAAAAGCGCGATTTCCCGAGCGGTGGCGTCGTTGTCGTCCAATGAGTGGCTGCGCACTAAGTTGTCAATGTCGGACTGGATGACGTTTTCATCGTGATCTAGAAGGTAGTCGTAGATGCGCGAGCGCTTTGCACCAACTGCTAGCATATCGTCCACATGGGCACCAACCAATGGATCTGCGATGCCCCTAGACGTGGGATACGTAGCATACGCAATGACAGAAACCATGTGGTTGTGTGAGTAACTGCCGTTCTTCACTTGGAGCTCACCGCGAGCCAAATTCCACTGCACAATGAGCCGAAAGGGCAATTCGTGAGACGCATTGGTCCGCGATGAAAGGTACGTACCTTGCGTGTTTTCCTACATGCACTCTCGTCCTGGCGGAGCTGCTCAAGAGGCACACCAAGCCTACACGGCATAAGTTCGGGCTTCAATCGAGAATAAGTTTCCTGGTACTATTTCTGCGAGTGTTATTGTGGCTTTGGAGGGAAATAGAAGCCTCCACGTTTTCACGGGATGCTTCGAATACCCGAGCATTCGAAACGAAGTGGCTCTGAGCATACCTCGCGGTTATATATCGCGTTTCGTGGAGATCTATTTCACAGTGGAGTTGCATTCAGTACTTCATTGTTACCTATTTTTCAATGGTGAGAAATGGGTCCGTGATGTGGTTTCTAACACGTTGTTTGTGTGCCAATTTTGCGAGCACACTGACAGCATTTCGAATCGTATTCGCCAGCATCGGTATTACTGCAGAAGCAATCCAGTCGCAGAAGAGCACCGTGTATTACGACGAGAGAGACAGAAACGCCGCAATGTACCACCTTGTGACGAGTGTGATATGCTTTTCTCAGTTCCAAGTTCGTCGCGCTCTCATGTTGCAACTATTCACAGGTAGATTTTCATTTTGGGTTATAAAAATGAATATCATTTCATTGGATGCATATTCGAAGTTGGCTTTATAATTTAAACAGATGTAATATTGGACTATCATTTCATTGGATGCATAATTGAAGTTGACTTCAAGCTGACAAAAAACATTAATAAAAGTTGACATAAAACAAAACTTAAAGATACAATGTAATAGCTGGCTCGTGCAGGTAGAATTAACGTGCGAAATAGAGCTATGGCTTTCGTGGCAGTAGTGGCTAGCCCTGCGTTGTTTCTGCTACTTTCTGGTGCTCACTATCCAGAAGAAGCTTGTTCGCGAGAACTTGGAAGGACGCGTACCTGGTGCTTCCTTCTCCGGTTTCTTGGACTTGCACCTTGGTTTTCTGACGCGACGATGTAGAGGTTTGCGGACGCTCTAACATGGGCTGGCGCTGAAATTGTCGCTCGAGCTTGTTGAGCTGGTGATGCTGGTTGTTGATAGTCTACAACAACGGGTTGACGGTCCCGTTCAGTCGATCAACGGCTAGCGATTCTCTTGCAGGATGCTCTGCATCTGCATGAGTTGAGCTTGGTTGATCTCGACTTGGTGGTATATGTGAACGGCACTTCAACTGACTGTACAGCGAGGTAGATCTGCTCCAGCTCGCTGAACTTTCAAAGAGTAGCTCTGTAAGCTGGAACTTGTGCCCACTTCTCGCTTGAGCTCTTGATTAAAGTTGGCGCGTGAATCATTCAACACCTGCTCGGCCTTAGCTCTGAAGTCATAGGGCTCGTCCTTGTGCAGCTCCAAGCAGCCATGCATAGTTCTCTTGAACAGCTCCACATTCTCGGCACATGTCTGCTCGAAAATAAGCCGATTATTCTTGATCGCTTCACGCACCATTGAACACGCCGTCTCTACTTTATCTGACGGGGAAAGCTGCTGATTCGAGACGGCTAATTCGCACGCCGGTTTGGCCATGTATGCGCTCAGCTGAGACTCGAGGCTGTCGAAGTGCCGCTGGTAACACCACTTGTCGACGGCCATCCTCTCCTCAAAAATTTGCTGCAGCGTGAGGACGATGTTGAACGTGGTCTGCTGGCCGCCGATCAGCATCTCGATCTGCAGTTTGTTGTCCTCAACCCTGTCGGCGAACTTTCGTTTGCGCCGTAGCCGTAGCTCCTTATACACGTACGAGGAAGCTACGCCACAGCGCGTCGACGAAATCGCGCCGTAGCTCCTTGTTGTCGAGCATAGCACCTCGACGCAGGCATGCCAGCTTCAGGGTCGTGTCGTCCAGTTTAGAGACGTGATCCTCGAGCGCAGCCTTGCCGTGACTCGTGCCAAATGCGTCGACGTACGCGTCCACATCCAGCGGCATCTTGTCCACTTGTGTCCCTGGTGTATTTTGGAAAACGTACGTCTTCGAGACAGTGGCCTTGCCGAACGTGGGCATCCGGTGAACCTGATGCCCTGCCGGAGGCGAGCTGGCCGTGATGTGACCCATATCGGTCACTTCCCGCCACCAGGAGAATGTTTCAGAAATGCTGCTTGCAACGTGTCCCTAACTAGAAGAACTTGGGAGGGCGAGATGCAAAGCAACTCCCTCCTTTCTATGTCTTGGCCGTCGTAGAAGGGAAGTATCATCCCTAACTCCGTTGCCTTGAGACAAAACGTAGTCTCGTCTGCCCTTGAGTCGTCGTGGTGCACGACCGCTCGACACTCAGGAGTTCCTCCGTACTTGCAGTAGGATTTAAGAACGTCAGGAATTCGGGAGCTAAACGGACGACCAATAGCGGCACCGAACTCGAAAATTTCTAGCCAGGCCACCGTGCCATCAAACGCGAATCGGAAGCAAACGGAGACCAGGTAGTTCCCTCGGCGGGTGCCCACCCACGCAAGAGGGTTCTGGGGGTAATCGGCGACCTCGTGGGGGTAGGAGAGGGGATCCAATGGCCCGAGACTGTGAAGTGGGTGTCACTTGAGCCGAAGCGAAATATGGGGACGTGGAGTGCCACTCGTAAGCGCCTTGAGTATATCTTGTTTGTCGTGTCGAAGCACGTCTTGAATAGCCGTGCTCCATCTTGTGTAATGACTCTCGAGTGCCTTGATCAGCATCTTATCAGTCAGCATGCCGTCCTTGAGTCGAACCACTGCGCCGTTTGGGATTGCGCCACCGCTGTGCTCGATGCCGTTCTTGAACCACCTGCCACCAAAGAAGACTTCAACTACACTCTTCAGGTTGGTGAACTTGGATCCTTGGGGGTTGCACTTGGTGGCGTTCTTGACGATTTCCGTCAGCTCACTGACTTGGACCCACACAATTCCATTCCTGTAGGTTGTCGAGCGTAATGGCTGCTCGAGACGACGAAGCTGGGGGTAGCTGTATCTGTCATGTTGAAGCGCGCGCGGACAAAGCAAGAACGTCTTCAAGTTGAAGGCGGATCTGATATCACTACTTCATGCCGCTTTAATGACCTCAGAATCCTAAAATAGGAAGTTGACCAAAGCTCCCAACTGGTTACAAATGTATTGGAATTAATAACAGCAGCTTACAAAAACACTGATGTTAGCCATCGGCCAGCCTTCCCAGCTTCTTCTATATTAGGTCGGTATTCCTAAGCTAGGCAGATCTACTAGATAGCACATTGATTACATGTAGCAGTAGATTGCACCGCGTCGCTCGGCGTGGTTGCACTCATTCAGCTCCTTCGCAGTCTACGTGTGCTCACCGATATGCTAGCGGACACAGTTCCGATTTTCGGCAACCGTCGTCGTCCGTACATCGTGATCGGATGGGGAATGACGTTTCGCTCGTGCTTCCTCATGGTGTTACCTCTTGGTGATCCGTACAACGGCGATCAAATCATTGCTGACCTGGACACTGCTGAGCGCACCCCCGGGCAGCTCGCGACGATCGACACGGACGCTCCTAACCGCAGTATCAAGATGATTATCCTGATGATGCTCGCTAACTTCGGTACCGTCCTGCCGAAAAATAAATTGGTGCCGCAATTATTGCAATAAGAAAGCAGCAATTATCTATTGGAGGCTTTCAGGTGAGGAAGACCAACCATTTATTTTCGCTCCCGTTGTAGCACCAATCATCTATTGGGCGGTGTTCAATCAGCCATACATTCTTTAGTACT
Source organism: Phytophthora infestans T30-4 (assembly GCF_000142945.1). NCBI lineage: Eukaryota > Oomycota > Peronosporomycetes > Peronosporales > Peronosporaceae > Phytophthora > Phytophthora infestans. Next base: position 838,057 of record NW_003303734.1, on the reverse strand, counting down.
TGTGCCCTCGCTAAGTACGACTTCAGAAGCTGTTTTAAATTCTCCTACTACTGAAGAACTTGCTTTAATACTGAACGTCCATAACGGATTCTGGTTTGTGATACCCTCAAAATTGCATAATAAGAGCTGTCTCAACAGTGATATGATGAAACTCGTTAACTAAGCACATAGGCCGTTGGTAAATAAACAGCTGCAATTTCTGTTTTCGTCTTCACAAGCTCGTCCCTAAAAGCAGTTTGCTTCGCACGAAGGTCACGCGCGGAGCTCGACAACATTCCCATTATATCCGCTTTTTTTTTAATTTTAAGAGAAGGATACTCGAAGAGTAGCGTGAATCTCCAAAGCCACCGATATGCTAAAGCTCAAAATGTACCATAACATTGTACACATGTGGATAGCGATAACTCTAAATAGTGATAGCTGTAGTCATTTGTACCGTAATTTCTGCCGTTTGGAGTTGCTCTCTTACAAAGTTTCAGTAATTTGAGAGCCGCGCCAGCGATAGTACAGCTGTCACTTGCCACATGGAATTGTGCTTAAGGTGAAAATACTACAAATACAAAGCCGCCGAGCGAAACTCCAGTCGGCCAGCTTGGAAATTTTGACACAATTATTGATATTACACTGTACTGTGATTTACAGAGCCGGTACCGGTAAAACACAGATTATTGATGTAAACTAAGAGCCCGGATGTTCTGTAAGGAGACTCCAACATCCCTGTGAAGCTCAACAGAAATGTCCAAGCATCTGTACATGTACTGTACTGCTCTGTACATCCACAGCTGGGCCAGCAGGGCTGGCATCCAAACAGCAAGAGATGAAGAGCAATCTGCATTGCAGATTGCAGATTCTGCAAGCTGCCTTGATACTGTACCGGTAATCAAGTTGAATCAACTGTTGATGGTGGAGTCTCCATTGTCAGCTGACGGGTACAGTACAGACGATCCTTTCTGTATTGATAGCGTCGGAAAGCCGCATTTTAATATTATATAGAGGAATCACGTTAAGGTGTTGTAACCAATATAAGGTACATACGACTCCTTTGACTCAGAGCTCACAAATTGGGTCGGCTGGCTGGCAAGAACAAAATTATTAATAGTAAAGCATTTTTAATATTTAATATAAAAAATGCTTTTGTGCACTTACATGCATTACGGATGCTTACAACCTCTCTTTCAAGGAGCAAACAGCAGATGTCACTGTTATAATTCTTTAATCCACCTTGACTAAATAGACCCAATCTACCGCTGAATATTCACTAATGAGAGGACAAAAGTCGGTTTATCTTAAGCTTGTAACTTACAAGGCGGACCCTCTCAACCGCTTTATTTGGAGGGAATTACTATGGGGGGTTATCGAACAGAGAGGATCGTCTGTAGCACCATGAAAGTCAATGTAATTTTGAGGGATACTTAAGCATTTGTAAAAGTTCATTCACCAATACATGAAATATCATCCAATGTCCTCCTCAGCCGCTGCTGCAGCGCTTCCACGAAAAGCGCCTCGCCGGCGAGGCTATTCGCATGATGGATGCACGCACGCTGCATTTATTTTCTTCCTCTGATCGGAAATATATGGCCAGGTCGCACTTAAGTACGTCCAAAAAGATAAGGCCACCTGATTTACCTAAAACAAAATGTATAATATATGATGCGTGTAGACGAGACGAAAAAGCGTACTTAAGCCAGAAATAATCGAATTCATGCAATTATCTCTCCCTTTTTGAGCTGCTTTTTAATATATGTAATGATTGGATGTCTACGATAAAAAGACGGTAAGAAGGTCTATGAGCAGCGTTTATTCAATTTTTTTGGTCTTAAAATTCACTTTTTTAATTGATGAATATGATAGCTAGTCAAACCATATTTGAGTTTTGTATGGGTATACTGCCGATTATCTGCCAGCAAATATGACCAGCCAATCACAGTTAATCCATATCATGATATTAACCAATCGGATGTAGTAGGTCTAGGTGGGTCATTCAAGCCACCCGATCGAACGTTTCAAGTCCGATAAAACTCTAAAGTATGTGTACGCTCATTCAGTTGTCAAGTAGTAGACTTTTCCCTTTCATATTCCTATTTATTGGGCCTTCGCGGTTGGTTTAGAGAAATTGCAACCTAGTAATACATGGGGGGCTAAGGCAGCTGCTGTCGCAGCATTTTCCAAGTTTTTAAATTGTGAGGATGTTAAGGAGGAATACGTAAGGAAAAATATTGAGGCGGATGAGGGTGGCAAGAGCTTTGGGTGCGTCATGGATAAGTTTGGAATGTATATTGTGTTTAGTGAAGGAAAGAAGGGTAAATTGCTGGTTCGAAATGCTGCAATGCAGTACTATCGCCAAACCAAAATTTGGCTCCTAGAGCAATTTCGTTAGCAACGATCTTCGCTAGAATTGCGGCTGCTTAAAATGGGAATAACTCTCGATAACCTTTTCTGAAAAGGGATGGTGGTGGCTGTAGCAAAGGCTCCACCATGTACAAAGGCTTACCTGAAAAAATGGTATGTCAATGCATGTTCTGAGAGAGACTACCACGATGATGTTCCACTGTGGCTGCTCTGGTACCTGTTCGGGCGAGCTTCGAACCTGTCGATGATCAAGAAGCGGAACATCTCTATAGATGCCGCTTGTGTCTTTTTTCTTCGCTTGGTCCGTGTGAAGACGCCGGAAGAACAAGGATTGACTCTCTTCCCCGACGCCGACGTCGCAACGTGCCCCTTGCTCGCCGTTTCTCTCGCCCTCTCCGCTCACGCTGCACCGTGCCCAGTTCTAATCGGGAACCATCACAACTCTTACAGAGGCTAGACCAAGGAACAAGAGAATGTCGATGGTTGACAGGCTAACCATCCTCGCTAGACTCGACGCGGGGGATAATACCAAAACTATAGCGACAGGTTTTGGCCTTAGAGCGGCCAGGTCTGTGATAAACATCACGCACAATCGCGACCGGATGTTGAGCTACGTCACCAGTGCCTCAGAGGAAGAGCAGCTCCTCGCTACGGTCTGCCTGTCTGAGACGACAGCGAAGCCGCTGCAACCTCGTCACAACATATCGGTAAGGAAAAAGATCGACATTCTGGAGATGCCCGACAAAGGCGCTACCACCACGGAGGTGACGACGCAGTTTACTGTCCGCAAAACCGTCGTGGGGTGCATCAAGCGGGATCGAGCCAGGATCTTGGAATACAGCTCGAGTGGCGGCGACCTGACGGTGACCCGTATCCCACCAACGACAAGAGCAAAGGTTAGCAAGAAGATCCGCAACGTCAGCCTGGAGAACAAGCTCGCGATTCTGGACCGCCCTGGCAACGGAGCGCCCGGAAAAGCTATTGCAGCTGACTACGGAATCACAAAAGACGCCGTCAGTCAGATAAAGAAAAACAGGAGAAACTTTATCGCCTTCTGAAGCTCAAATGTTGGAGATGAGAGCATCATATCGCGGACGACAGTGAAGTGGCGACGGTCCAGCTACCAAGCTCAGGGCCAAGCCTACGGCAGCGACCAAGTCCAGTTATTTTCCTTCTAAAAATTCACTTTTAATTTCACCTTTTGCGCGATAAAATAACTGCTAAGTACCTACGCTTAAGCTAAACGTCTGCAGTGGAGAGCAAAATGGTGCAGTTCGCATTTAACTTCTAATGAATGGAAGGGCATACGGTTCGACACCATACTCAAATTTGTAGACTACGACGCAGTTACTACTGCCACGGTAGCTGCCTGAATGTACCGGCATTTCTTTAGATGCAGACAACAATTTCTAACAAAAACAGATACACTGAATGTACGCTGTGTACGTGTTCAGCTACATCATGATCATGGAAACCGCCACAACGTCGATGTTGCCAGCCCCAGTGGTAGCCTTGTCACTGCTAGAAAAGCTGGTTCCCGACTCATCACTGACGTTGGTGCCACCGTTTGAAAAGGTAGGTGCTGCTCGCAAGCTTTATAAGCGTTTCGGTTGAGCAATCTTCAGCGCTAACGGACCCTCGTCACGGTCTTCGTTTGCCCGGTGATGAACGTAACGTTTTCAACGCCACTCTAAGTGAAGGAAGGTACGTCCCCGCCTTGACACGGCCGTCACTCCGTACGAGATCGTGTCGCCGTACGACGGGTCGCCCATGCTGCCACAGTCGAAACAGCACACGCCGCCGGTCACGTTAGTGCACTGGGCAAACACCACGGGGTTGTAGCTGTAGACAGCGTCCAATCAGTGACAACACTAGACACAGTGTTGATCCGCACACACTCATGGTGTTTTGCTATGAGCTGTGAACAAAACAACAAGCTGCAGGATGAAGGTCTGGGCGTCTCGCACCAAGTTTGTATTAGTAGATGTGAGGAAACCGTCGTATATTGAGAAGTGAGAGGAAGCTAACTACGTTCTACTCGTACCTTGCTTCTTCCTCTGGCCATTCATCCTCACACCTTATTCCGCAGTAGTCCCATCCGGAGAGCGGCCGGGCGAAATGCCACTATACCGTAACCGTGGTTACACTCGGTTACAGATCTTCTTCTAACACTCCTCCTCGCTCGTCGCGCTCGAGCTACTACTCCAACATGAAAATCCTCCGAAGCTCGTCCAATCTGGCTGCCGGAAGCGCCTTCGTGAGAAGGTCGGCCTTCATTAGTCGTGACTCCACATATCCTGGTTTGATCACACCTCGCCGTGCAAAATCGCAGATGAACTTGACTCGGATGTCTACGTGCTTTGCACTGGACATACTGTCTTCGGTCTCTAGCTGCCTGATAGCGGCCTGGTTGTCCATATACATGGTCATTGGCTCTACCACCGCAAACAGCTCACGTCCGACATTTGATGCTGACGTAAATTCTGCTTCCATCGTGGATAGAGACACTCCAGTCTGTTTCTTACATATCCACTGCACGATGGCCCCGTCGAGAGTGATAAATCCGCCGGTCACCGACTTCCTGTTGGCCTTATCTGCCGCGAAATCCGCATCACTCCAGCTTTCCAGACAGATCTGTCTTCCACTGGCTGCGTCTACTCGCATTTTGACCTTTAGTTCCTTTGTCTGCTTCAAGTACCTAGCGATCCGCTTCGCGAGCTTCCAGTCGTTTACGGTAGGCTGATGGGTGCGTCTCGTGGCCTTGTGGACCGCAAAGCTAATGTCTGGTCTCGTGCAGCGAGCTATCCATAGCAGGCTGCCGACGAGAGACTGGAAACTTCGTACTGTTGGATCTCCGCGCCCTCCTGACTGCATCAACAGCTGCGGTGCTCCTTGTTCGGCTTCGTTACATTCTTCTCCGATTGGTGCGCGTACTCCGTTTGCGTCCGCGAGCCCGTACTGCTCCAGTAGCTCTTCAATCGCAGCTTGCTGATCCAACGAGTAACCGTCCGATTCATGAAGCTCTACACGCATGCCCAAGAACTTTCGTACCACACCCAGATCCTTAATGGATAAAACACTCATCGCTTGAAAAAAATCTTCGACTAGCTCTGGTTTGGAGGCCGTCACTAGAAGGTCATCCACATACACTCCTACCAGAGTCATGTCGCTGCCGTGCTTCTTGTAGTACAAGCACATGTCGGTAACGCACCTAGTGAAACCGATCTCCTCTAACTTAGCGTGTAGTAGCTTGCTCCACAAGCGCCCCGCTTGCTTCAAACCATACAGCGACTTCTTGAGCCGCAGCACCAGCTTGCTGCTGGTGTCCACGCCGAGAGCGCGTAGCACCGCCTCAGATATTTGCATGCCCTTTGGTATAGCCAAATAAATCTCCAAATGTTGCTCTTTGTCCGCCTTGACGTACGCGTTTGGTATGTCCCCGTGTCGGGCAGGCACACGCCAGCGCCGAGCAAACACCAGCACTATCTTTACGGTGCTCAGCTCCATTACCGCCGCAAACGTGAGGTTGTAATCAATGCCAAAGAGCTGTTCGTTTTCGCAAGCAACCAACCGAGCTTTGAACCGCTCGATGGCGCCGTCGGCGCCCGTCTTGGTCTTAACATTTAGTGTGCGGTACGTGGCTGCCAGTTGGCGGCACCTCGACTGTCCACACTCCGTTCTCTTCAAGAGCTCGCAGCTCTTCTACCATAGCAATTACCCACGCGTCCTTGAGCCCACTCTTCATTGCTTGTCCATAGTTCTTGGGGTCCGCCTCACGCACGCTATTTACCACGTCGTGTATCGCCCCATCCTGACTATTATCGTCACTAGTCGTTCCTGCTCCAGCAGCCTTTTGAGTAGTCGACCTCGTCCGATGCCTTTCCCGCGTCCAACCGCCCTTGGACTTCCCTTTTGGCTTTCTTTTTCCCTTTCGATCCCGCTCCCGTACTGGGCAGCATTCGCATTGCGTCTTCCTCGTTTGTCTCTTCCGACTCCTCGAGGTGTACGCGCCTCAGCTGCTCGTTCTGTACGTCCGAGAGCGTCTCCACATTCCGTACGTGCTGGGTCACCACGACCACTTTGTCCTTAGGGATGTAGACTCTGTACCCCTTCATCTCATCGCTTTTACCAACGATTATCGCAGCTTTACCGCGTTTTCCTAGCGACTTGTTCTTAGGGTCTGTGTGTACCGTGCACGGAGAACCAAACACCACGATGTCGCTGAGGTCGGGGGTGCTCTTCGTGAGCATCTGCAACGGCGACTTGGACCCGGGGTTTGCCTTACTCGGGCTTCTATTCAGTATGTACGCCGCGTACTCTGCAGCGTCTCCCCAGAAGCTGAGTGGCAGACCACACGCGAACACCATGCTTCTCACCATGTTCATAATGGTGCGGTGCATTCGTTCTGCTTTTCCGTTGCTGGCTTGATTCCTGGGCTCGCTTACTTGCCGCGCAATGCCAGTTTCTTTACAAAACAAATCTAGAGTCTGGTATTCACCTCCTCCATCCGTCCGCAGCACATGGATACGACAGTTAAACTGGTGCTCAAAGAACGCCATGAAGTGTTTAAACTTCTGAGCAGCAACGTCCTTCGTCCGTGCCAAGAAGATCCTGCAATAGTTCGTCCTGTGATCGACGAAGTTCACCATGTACCTGTTGCCGAGTCTGTCTCTTGGCGTCATTGGTCCCTTGAGATCTGAGCATATAACACCGCCAATGACGTCGATAGGTGCGTTGGCTCCTGTGTCCTTCCTGGACTGTTTGTTCTTCGTTTGCTTTTCTTGTGCGCAGGCCAAGCAGTTCGCTCGCTTCTCATCCGTGAGAAAGATTCCAGACGCAGGATTCTTGGCCATCTTGAGGATAGTATCGTAGTTGAGATGTCCTAGGCGGCGGTGAAAGTGCATCAGCGTGCCCCTCTGTACGTCTTGTCCTACCTCCTCATTCTGTTCGCTTGGCGCCAGTACCGACATGAGTACGTCGCCGGCGCTTCTTTCACGCCCCTGTACTTGCGCGCGCACCACCAACACGTTGTTGACTTTCTCTACGTCGAACACTGCTGGTCCTCCAGTCATTGCAGCAACTACACGATGTTGTCCTCGGTAGTCAATCTTGTAGCCTTTCTTCTCTAGCATTCCGTAGGAGATAATGTTCTGTTCCAAGTTCTCTGCGTACTGAACATCCAGTAGTCGCACCGTAGTTTTCTTTCCCATAGCCATGGTTTCCAGCACTATGCTGCCACGCTTGGTTACCCTTAGAGCTCCTCCGTCGGCAGCAACACACTCGCTCTCGAAGTCCTCTGGGTCTTCAAGCAAGTCCTCGTCGTTAACGAGGTGCCGACTTGATCCAGTGTCGAGGATCCATACACCTTTTTCATTGACTGAGTTATCCACTGCCAGGACAAAATCCGCTCTGGCGCCTCGCTCAGTCCCTCCTCGTTTGTTGTTCGGGCACAATGCCTTTAAGTGCCCAACCTTTCCGCATTTAAAACGCTTCCTGTCGTCTATGCGATCATCGTGTACGCTGTTCACAACGTCACGTCCCAGGTTCTTACCTCGTAGCTCGATCTCCGTGGACTGTGCAAAGTGGGCCAGCTCCTCCGCTTGCCGCAGGTAATCCGTCCGGCCAAGGTTCAGTCTGGACAGCATCGACACTCTCATCGACGCGTCCGCGTAGTGGACGATGTTGTCCAAGACGAGGTTGTCGGCGCCTCCACACGCCTCACTCACAGCCACCAGGTAGAGATAGTGTTCAGTCCAGCTGCGCTTGGAGCTCTTTGGCGCTGTAAACATCTTCATGCTCTGGGCGGGCGTTATCTTGGTCGCGAACGTGTGCAGCAACCGCTGCATGGCGTGCTCCAACGTCGGCTCCTCTTCCCACCACCCCTCAACCTGCTGGTTGTAGTATCTCTCAGCCATGCCGGTAAGGTGATGACCGAGGACATCCACCTTTACTTCCTCTGTCCACGTGAAGCCACTTGCGCGTTCCGTAAATAGTATCTGACGCACGAACCGTTTGCCCCAAGACAGAAAACCACTGCCGAGGCCTTGATACAGCTCCTTGCCGTCGAAGTGACGGATGTCAAGCTTCCGTTGGCGCGTATCCGGCACACGAGGAAAACCCTTAGCGGGAGCCGGCATGCCGTGCGGCATGGTTGGCGGCTGAACGTGCGCCTGGTACATGCGCGGGGGCACGTAATGCTGTGGCAGCGCTGGCTGAGGAGCTTGTGCCATCTCCACGTTAGCCGCTGCGTTCTTGAACCCGTAGCCGCGCTGCTTCACACCGAAGTACGTGGCTGGAGACATTGCCGGGGAATTCCTTGTTGGCGTCCTATCCAGTGCTTCTCGGTCCATGGCCCTTCCTAGGCCTATGACCGACTCGAATACACTTACCTCCCCTCCAACGATCCGCTGCTGCTCCTCCTGTCGCTTCTGCGACTCCTCTAGGCGCTCCATGCGCTCTGTGAGGCCGGTGAGGAGATCCACCAGCTTCTGCTGTGGGTCCTTCGTCTCCTTGACTTCGTCGTCACCTCCGTACTTGCTGCTGTCGGGTCCTTTCGCGACCGACATCTGCGTCCGGATGCCCGCGGGCTGACTCCGCGGCGACAGTATCGTTGCTTGAGCTCATAACCTATTAGTAGATGTGAGGAAACCGTCGTATATTGAGAAGTGAGAGGAAGCTAACTACGTTCTACTCGTACCTTGCTTCTTCCTCTGGCCATTCATCCTCACACCTTATTCCGCAGTAGTCCCATCCGGAGAGCGGCCGGGCGAAATGCCACTATACCGTAACCGTGGTTACACTCGGTTACAGATCTTCTTCTAACAGTTTGTTTACGTGGTACACACGATGATTGTACTGAAGTCGGCGTACACAACCTGCGACCGGAACTCTGCCAAGAACAGCTTCTCCTTCAACCGCTTCACCAAGGCCGGGGCGAAAGCTGCAGAACGGCAGTTTTGAAACAGCGTCAACACGCGCCAACCAAAAGAGGAACCCTCGATAAACATAAAAACGAGTGTGCCCAAAAACAGTACTATCTGTCGCCGACGCTTAGAAATGGAAAGCCCGTTGCCGACAAAAAGTGGCAATATTATACAAATATCCATCAGAGAAACTCGAGCTACTGAGACAGCATGCGGCCAAGCTTTCCTTCCTCTGGCTACGCCATTGTGTCTCTTCATCTGGAGACTACACCGATAGACGCCTTACTATCTGAAGCTAGAACACGTACATACACTCCTGTTTTCCGAGAAGTTGGCGGCGCTAGTGATGACCCATTTCGGAGTCAGTCGCGCGTGGTGCGCATGACCTCCACACTGCGTGTTGCTGCTAAATCTATTCAAGAGGACGCATTGGTCCGCGATGCAAGGTACGTACCTTGCGTCTTTTCCTACATGCACTCTTGTCCTGGCGGAGCTGCTAACACCAAGACTACACGGCTGAAGTGCGGGCCTCAATCGAGAATAAGTTTCCTGGTACTATTCCTGCGAGTGTTATTGTGGCTTTGGAGGAAAATAGAAGCCTCCACGTTTTCACGGGATGCTTCGAATACCCGAGCATTCGAAACGAAGTGGTTCTGAGCATACCTCGCGGTTATGCTATCGTGTTTCGCGGATATCTATTTCATAGTGGGGTTGCATTCAGTACTTCAAGCTACAGACTGCATTGTTACCTATTTTTTAATGGTGAGAAATGGCTCCCTGATGTGGTTTCTAACACGTTGTTTGTGTGCCAATTTTGCGAGCACACTGACAGCATTTCGAATCGTATTCGCCAGCATCGGTATTACTGCAGAAGCAATCCAGCCGCAGAAGAGCACCGTGTATTACGACGAGAGAGACAGAACCGCCGCAATGTACCACCTTGTGACGAGTGTGATTTGCTTTTCTCAGTTCCAAGTTCGTCGCGCTCTCATGTTGCACTATCATTTCATTGGATGCATCATTGAAGTTGACTTCAAGCTGACAAAAACATTACTAAAGCTGACATAAAACACCACTTAAAGATACAATGTAATAGCTGGCTCGTGCAGGTAGAATTAGAGTGCGAAATAGAGCTATGGCTTTCGTGGCAGTAGTGGCTTGCTCTGCGTTGTTTCCGCTACTTCTGGTGCTCACTATCCAGAAGAAGCTTGTTCGTGAGAGCTTGGAAGGACGCGTACCCTTAAGATGAAGACGCCTTATATGTGAGCAAACCCAAGCACTAACAGCGTAGAGGATCAGCTACCTATTTTCATGCGATTTGGTTTACCTGGTACGCGTAAGAGCCACGTTGGTACGTCAAAGCACCGACGCAGCAGCGCTCGAAGGCAAAGCTGCTAGTCGCGTACATGAAGCGGTTTCTCGACGACGGCTTCGTGCTCAACCAAACGTCAGCGGACTACCGCGAGCTGGACAAGCGCGCCGAGGCTGTCGTACTCACGTACTTGAAAGGAAAACACAGCATCAACTCTCGCGGATCGAGCGCGGTCCTCAAGCACCTCCAGGGGTCCACAGCGCCAACGTGCTAAATGCCAAGATCCAGCTCCACCGTCAGCTGCTCCAGACAGCTGCAATCCAAGCCTCGTCTCCTGGCTACACACAGGACGTTCTTGAGGAGGTTAATAAGTAGAACAACCATACTCGATTAGAATGCATTCAGCCTTCCTCGCAGCATTAAGTCATGTCGACGTCAACACACGTATGCAGTCACCTTTCTTGCTGATCTGAGCTGTCCATGAAACTTAATCTTCGCCCAAGCATAAGCAATGACGATGGCCCGATTTGAACAGGCATCTTCAAGGCCGAAGCCTTGCGCTCTCCCAGCTGAGCTACACCATTGAAAGAGGGGGGGGGATCAGAGGCGACCTGGAGGCTTGGAAGACCGTGCAGCCCATACGGGAGATCAGCGTAGTTGCGTTGAAAAAGTAAGACTGACTGTCAACGTGAGCTGGCGGCGACGGATTGACTGAAGGTGAGAGGCTGCAAACCATACGATACCTATATTCTAACGCAAATACACGTGGCACGATTCACTGGCAGAAAAAATAACCAATAAGCAATAGTGGCTCTGACAACTGGCTTTCGAAATTTTTATTTACCGGGCAGATGCAAAATTATCAGGATGATCGTGGTGATTCTGCCTCATTGTTAAATTTGCTAGCTCATGAGCACGTGACTCTCATGCCAAAAATGCATAGAAAAACAAAATTGTGATTTTCTCAGCCCAAAGGTCGTTTCAAGCCATTTCCTGCCGTCTATAAATCAGTCTGCTTGGTCATTCTTTGGCATTTTGCGTCATTTCACATCAGGTATGTCCTCCCCTAAACCTCGTACATATCTGTGATAAACTGTGTAAAATACATAGGTCCAGTATGGCCATCCGGACCATCCTATAAATTTTGGTATGGCGTGTCGGTAGTGAAACACGGCAAGGAAATTTGACTACCGGTACATGTACCGACCCTACTAATATTTCTTCTGATAGTATTTGAAGGTATTGTTAAAATATTACTAGTATTACCCCCCCCCCGGTACGAAAGCAACATGTAAATGCACCCCCCTAACCTCATACTTGATATCAAGCATGTTAAAGACTAGTGATAACAAGGAGTTTGTATGTGGTAAAAATGAACCATATCCGCCTCTCAGTACAAAGCCACCCTTTACCACTGTCCATGTGACCACACGCTTCCTATCGAGGTGGTCTTTGCTGCATGCTGCTAGATATAGAGCAAAATGATTTGGCCTTTTTTTACAAAGAGAGTCTTTCTTTAGCTAAATCGAGTGCAAATAATACTGCGAACGTCTTGTATCGAAGTGCAAAAGTAGTGCATAACAAACACTAGCAGCTGATTGCACATCATGGTCTACTCGGGCGTGGTGTCACCATCGCTACTGCCTTCATCATCGCCGACGGTCTCACCTTCACTCGCAGCACCATCTTCAGTCGAAACCTCACCAGCGCAACATGCCTTCTTCCCCGGTGGCCTCATGTGAATGCCACGACCGCAACGCGGCTTAGGGCGATTGCGACCATTCCTCCAGAGGTCGTGCCAGATCGCGTAGCCCACATGCTTGATACCAAGCATGTGGGTTTTGAGATAAGCTTCCTTATCAAGCCTTAGTAACGGGGGGGGGGGAATACTATAGATTCCATTTTGTCTTGTGTCCTACCAGCATCACCCAGGTATATAACCCTTACGCAGATAGCTTATGAGCGTCACAAGTGAGATGCCAAGAGGTGTGCAGTACGTTTCGACCAGGACCTGATGTCATGTTCGGGCCTAAAAAGGTAAATTTTGGGCAGCTTGCCAA
>NW_003303734.1:651359-824972 GCF_000142945.1 Phytophthora infestans T30-4 | reverse complement strand
ACTGGGCCCCTTGATTGGCATATCTCGCACCACCGAAAGCGCGACACGTGGCGACGCGAAAGGTGTGAGCATAGCCAGCAATGCTAAGCGGTGTGACTTGTCAGTATTACACTGATGCATCCAGCAAGCGTCTGGGGTTTGGCGAAAAGCGTCTGAAGGAGGATCTCTCGCTAAGAAAACTGCATATGGATCGAGAGGAACGTTTTCGACGCCTGGAGTTGAATGAGCGCGAGCGTGATCGGAAGCATAAGGCTGCTGAAAAAAGGCGGGAGTAGACAAACAAATGGCTCTCCAACTGTTGTTGAGTGATATGTCGTTCCCGGAGGTGACAGAAATCTCGAATCTGTTATTTTTACAGAGCTGCGATGCAGTCTCACGTCACATTTTCTTACTACGAATTCCATTTAATGATAGTCAGCTTAGATAGGTATGCGAATCAAGTAGTTCATGCTTCAGCTGCTCTCTTTTTTTTAAAATCCTGCTCGTGCATCAAGCACATTACTAACAGCCGCCGCTCCATCTTGGAAATCATCGTCTTCATCGTCAGAGTTACTATCATCCCACCACACGTCGTCCATTTCCAGCCCGATATTGTGCAGTATTGCACAAGCACGAATGTGGTTATTTACCAGCACGAAGTTCGTCTTTTTTATCTGAGTGAAATGCCTTTTAAAGACATCCAGCGGTTTTTCCACTTGATGCAGCTAACCTTGATAGCACGCGCACTCAAAAGCACTTAGTTAAGGGTTGTGCTCTCAGACTTTGCAGCTGCAGGCATTTTGCACGGCGTAATGACATTTCTCGATATAGCATATCCAGAATCACCGAGAAGATATCTATCCTCTCCGAAATGTCGGTGTGGGAAACGCAGAGCTAGGGTCTTTCCAAAGACAGTAGAATCTAAAAACGACCCGGGCCATCCAGAGCTAATCATCATTCTGCGTTTGGTTTGGTAGCTAGCAACCTGGGCGTTAAATGAGTCGCGCGACTTGCGGTTAAAATGCAAAGAACCGTCGATGTGTTGTTGCTGATCAAAGCAGGAGTGCGTTCCATCAACCATACCAATCACACCAGGAAAATGGTATCGCTCACGATGAAATGCTGATGCTGTTGCACGTCGGATTGCCGAGGACCACGAAACATACTTGCGATAATACTTTAATAGTACTTGTCGCACTCACTACACACAATCGGTAACTGTGCCCGATCCAATGCCACAGTGACGCGCAATCCTTAAAGTAGAGTTTCCTTGTCCACTCGCTCCCAACCACTCTAAGCAACCGCTACCTATACGGCTACATCCCGCTGAGGCTTGTTGCCGCTTTGCTGAAAGCGTGCACCACCTCGTTTGAGCTGCCGGACGTACTCGAACGAATATTTGGCACACGTAGGGAGTTCATTCACACGTTCTCATGCATGCAAACCCCAGATAGCGATGGACAATAGAGCGGTCAATGTTTGCACGTGATCCTAAGTAGTGATTCAGTTTGACTCCACAATACAAATCATGTGTCTCATCGAGTTCCGCGTTTATTTCTTCGACATCACTAAGCTCCTCCAGCAGTACCTAATTAAATTTAACATCTGAGAGTGACTTGAGTAGCTTCGCCCGCATTGATGCAGGCATCTTAAGCGCGCGATGAAGCTCGGATTGTATAACTGTAGCGACACACCAACGTCACAGCCAGCGATGGCCATGACGTTGGTACCAATGCGTCCTACTTTCTTCTATTTTCTTCCTTCTTGCCTTTGCTGACTGCCAACTGCCTTCTTAAGTTGTTAATGAGCGGCCAGGCAGACACACGCCTGACCGGAAGGCAATCACCACGTTTGGACGAGTGTTGCCAAACGTGGAACTTCAATGACACTCATTCTTCTTCATTTGAAAACACTATGTAGATTCTGACCCGGTTCAAATGAACCGCGGCTCACTACTACGCTACGCTACTTCAAGATTCGACTCAAGGACTACTTAGAATCTAGTTTAGTGAAATGCATATACTTACATAGGATACCAAGGGTTTGCTAACAAGCACTTTCTCGTAGCCGACAAACAACTAACCATTTCAATCTCACTTTCCAATTTACCTTCTTCGAGGCAGATCAGTAGCCTCCTACGCCTTACCGTCGAGTCCCCATCGTTGAACTCTCGCCGCCCTCCTCCGCTTCGCTCCTCGCCACGCGACTCGTTCCTCGTCGTTGTTCCTCTGCGCCGTGCTCTCACCAGTCGTCACATCTGGTAGCACTTGCTTTTTTTCGTCCGGGAGGGGGTTCTTCATTCTCGATTCGCTATGCGACACATGGAAAGCCGCTCGTTGAGCGTGTGTCGTCGTTGTTCGCCTCCACATTCGTCGGATTTCTTCGTTGCGACCTCTTTTCATACGGCTTGCCGTTTGGAATTTTTGTGTGTACTGCACTAAGCGTCTGGTCTATAAGAACCGGATCAACTCAGTACCTGCACCCCTCGTCGCGGATGACCTGTCTGCGACTTCCTTTTTTGGCACTTCGTCGCTGAAATTTTTGACAATCAACCACGACTTCCTTGAATTTTCAAGGATGATCTACCGACGCTATCACGCAGAAACTCATCGAAATGGTTGACAAGCAGCAACAACTGCTTGAAGCCATGAGTAAGCGTGAAGTGGAAGTGGAAGGTATCCGTCTGCCTAAATTTCATGGCAAGATGGGAGATTCTGTTGGTTTGTACTTTGAGCAACTTGCTCAGTACTTTGACGCCAAAAACATCGATTGGCAAAACGACAACCAAAGTTCTCAAATTTTGGCCATTACTTTTGCGAACTTTAATGGAAACGCTGCCGCTTGGTACAAGCTGAACGAGCGTGATATCTAGGACAAGCAGGACCTTATGGCCCCGTTGACCGATGAATTTTGCCTCCGGAATTGCAAGAGCGTTTGCATGATCAATTGTACGCGCTCAAGCAAAAAAATTGCTCTAGCTTGGAAGATTACACCTCTTGCTTCCGTGAAGCCATCATGCAAGTGACAGACATGAGTGAGTTGGACAAGATCACTTATTTCACACATGGACTAGTCAGTCCTACGAGCAAAGAGGTGCAATATCGTCGCTGTACAACAGTGTCGTAGGCAATGAAGATTGCTTTGGAGTATGATCGATCGCATCCTGTCCGCGATAAGAACTATCGTCCACCGTTCTTTTCGCCGGACCGATCACGCTCTCAGTCCAACAACAATTCGCACCAAAAACAAGCCACGCCTATGCGTGTTCAGGAGAACGAACCCGAGCCAATGGAAATTGACTCAGGGAGCACTAGAGATCGCCGTTCTGCTTCTTCTTCGTCGTCTTACAAGAGATGTCGCTACAGCAAGAAGTCTGGTCATGTCATTGAGCAGTGCTTCAAGTTGAAGAACAAGGAGAAGTATGATCGAAAGAACCGTCACGAGCAATCTACCGCGAGCTTTAATTCTTCTTCTCCTACAACTGCTGCTGCTGCTGAACGAGCATCTTTGAACCGTTCCGATGACGAGGTTAAGGCTGTTGAAGTGGAAGAGATTGCCACGTCCACCTTGTCGTCCATGCATCGTGAGAACGAGCTCATTCGTAAACAAGGGACTTGTGATGGGAAACCTGTCGTCATCGTGTTCGACAATGGTACTACGTGCAATGTTGTTCGCCCAGGGTTAGTCGCTAACACCTCTACGCCTGGTGTCTCACAAATTACTCGGTTCGATGGAGCTTCTACGAAAGCGCGTTCTGTGAAGAAAGGTCAAGCGACTATTGAGTTTGGTCGCTACCGTTTCCGAAAACTTTAAGTCATGGAATGGTCACTTGGATCGGCCCATGATGTCATCTTGGAAAAACCCTGGTTTACCAAGTTTCAGCCATGTATCAATTGGCGTTCGCACGAGATTTCGTTTCCAAGTGTGGCTTGTGCACCTCCAACAACGGTTGCTAGTCAAGCAGCTGTGGAGATTGCTGCTGTTGACTTTAAACGTAACGTGAAGAAACATGTGTACAAGGAAGTGTACCGTGTCAAGATTTGTGCGGTCACGCCAGTTAGTGATTCGACTCCTGTTCCGATCACTCACTTATTGAAGCGTTTTACTGATGTCTTTCCGGAAACTTTACCGGATGGCTTACCGCCTTCACGTCGTGTGAATTTCGAACTCCACATGAAACATGATGCTGTTCCAAGTAGCCGTGCTCCGTTCCGCCTGTCTAAGGTTGAGCAGGATGCACTGAATCTCTTCATTGCAGAGAAGCTGAAGAAAGAATGGATCAAAGTATCTGATTCTCCTTGGGTGTCCAACATCTTTGGGATTCCAAAGAAAGATCCTACTTTTCGACATCAGCTGTCTCGCTCTGCGTGGGTACGCTCTGGAAACTCGACTTTACCTATCCGTTGGGTCATCGACTATCGCTATGTGAGCTCGCAGTCGATTGTTTTAAAGCTTCCACTGCCTCGCATCGACGAACTCTTCGATCAGATGTCTGGTTGTGTCATCTTTTCAGTTCTAGATTTGGCTCAAGGATATCACCAGATGCGTATCGCACTCAAGAGTCGCAAGTATACCGCCTTTCGCGCACGCATGAAACTTACCAGTGGTGTGTAGCTTCTATGGGATTGGCCGGTATGCCTGGTGTTTGGTCTCGCCTCATGAGGGTACTCTTTGCGAAGTACCGATTCATTGTTGTCTATTTGGATGACATTTGTGTATTTTCCACAAGTCTGGAAGAGCATGTTGAACATCTTCAAACTCTCTTTGAGGCTCTACGCTGTGAGAGTTTGTTCTGCCATCTCTCGAAGTGCCACTTTGGCCAGTCCGAAGTCAAGTTTCTCGGCCATACGATTTCTGCCGAAGGACTTGCTGTTGATACTCGCAAGACTGAAGCGAATGCAAAGTGGCCTACGCCACTAAATGAAAAGCAACTACAAGCTTTTTGGGTCTCGCAGACTCTTTATCTGTGCCTACGCCATTGTTGCGTTGCCTCTTGGTTCTCTTAAAAGAAAAAAAGAAAAGAAAGTACATGTCTGGAGCTGGGGTCCAGAACAGACGCGTTCGATTGAGGAAATCAAATCCGCTCTTCAAGGAGCACCCGTGTTGCAGCTACGAGAAACGTTTCATCGTGACAAAGATGCCTCTGGCTACTGTGTTAATAGCGTTATCTCTCAAGCTCGTTCAGGTCAAGATCATTCAATAGCCTTCTTCTCGAAGAAACTTGGTCCTCACGAGATTAATTGGCTAACACATGAGAAAGAACTCTTCGCTATTAAATTAGCGTTAAACAAGTGGCGTCACTACCTATATGGTCGTGAATTTGATATTTACACGGACAACACTGCTTGCAAATGAATTTTGCACCATCCGAAGGTTTCAGCGAAATTAGCTCGCTATTTGACGTTTTTTGCACAGTTTTCGTTGAAGTTGCATCACGTTAAGGGACATTTCAATGTGGTTGCCGATGCGTTGTCGCGTCAATATTCGAAGCATGCGATCAATACGGTTTCGTTTCTTCAGTGTACCACGCGCTGCCATACCCGTGCAGCTCGAAACCTGACGAATCGACGCGTTAATACCGACTACCGCAGTCTTAACCAACATTTGGCTCGACCATCCTCTCGCCCTAAATTTCGTGGGGAGGATGTAGCTGCTGGTTACTACACACGCCCTGTTCCGACCTTAACTCAAGCTTACCGACATGTATCAGTGGAAACTCCACATACCGTCGCTGCGGCTGAGAATATTGTTGTGGTCACCAATGTGACCCAACAAGCTCAAAATTGGAGCTCGGTCGGTTGGTCTGATTCGGTTAGCAGAAAATTCGCTGCTGGATATCGCAACTGCCCAGACTACAGAGATCGTTTAAATCATCCGGAGCAACCATTTGTCAAACCAAATGGTTTACTTTTCCGCAAGTATCAGACGATGATGCGTTTGTGTATTCCGTTTACTCGGGACAATCATCCTCGAACTTCCATCATCTCTTACTTCCATGACTCCAATATTGCTGTTGATCCTGGAGCTCATCGAACGTACCTTCGCATTTCGCAATGGTATCATTGGCCCACCTTGGACCAAGACGTTTGCGCTTATGTGCAAAGTTGTGAAACTCGCACTCGCTGGAAACACAGCAATGCCCGCAAGAATGACAAATGATTCCCATTCCGATTCCTGAGGAATGCTGGTCTGTCGTCTCTATGGACTTTATCACTGGATTACCTGATTCCAATGGTTTTGATGCAATCTTGACTGCTGTCGACAAGTTGTCCAAGCGCCGAAGTATCGTGCGTGCAACCGGACTGATGATGCACAGAAGACTGCGTATCACTTCTTTGATTGCGTTGCTCGCCATCACGGTTTACCATCGACCATCATCAGCGATCAAGATTCCAAGTTCGTCTCCAAGTTCTGGTCATCCTTGGCTAAGCTAATGGGAATTCGTCTGCATATGACAACTTCTTATCGTGCCCAAGCCGATGGACAAACCGAACGTCAGAATTTGATTCTGGAAGACGCTCTACGCTGCATGATATCATACCACGGACGTAATTGGTCGGATAATCTTGGAACGATTGAGTATGCTCATACTACTTTTCAGCGCATCTACCGGTATGTCGCCCTTTGAGGTTGATACTGGACGCAAAGAGCGGAATCCGTTGAATCCTTTGAGCAATCCCAGTACCATGACTCAAATTTAGCGTGGAATTGTTGAATATGCGAAACAGTTCCAAGCCAAACGCCAAGAGATCAATGATTTGGCAAACTAGCATCTTCTTCAAGCCCAAGAACGTCAGAAGAAGTACTATGAAAAGAAGCGATCATCAATCACGTTCAAGGAAGGAGAACTAGTCATGCTGGATACACGTCGCATTCCTTCCGCCCATGTGACTCAAGACATTGATGGGAAACTAGCTAAGCTCGCTGCTCGCAAGATTGGATCATTCGAGGTTGTGAAAATGATCAACCCGAATGTGGCCAAGTTGAATCTTCCGCGAAGCATGAGTCGTCTGAGTTCCACGTTCAAAGTGGACGTGTTGAGTCATTACGTTGAAAACCCGTCGCGTTTTAAGACTCGTCCTATCCCAAAGGCCTCAAGACTGATTTTTGACGACGACACTGGTGCAACGATGCACATCATCAGTCATTCTTTTTCATTTGAATTCACTATGTAGATTCCGACCCGGTTCAAATGAACCGCGGTTCACTACTACGCTACGCTACTTCAAGATTCGACTCAAGGACTACTTAGAATCTAGTTTAGTGAAATGCATATACTTACAAAGGATACCAAGGGAATGCTAACAAGCACTTCCTCGTAGCCCGCAAACAACTAACCATTTCAATATCACTTTTTAATTTACCTTTTTCGAGGCACATCAGTAGCCTCCTACGCCTTACCGTCGAGTCCCCATCGTTGGACTCACGCCGCCCTCCTCCGCTTCGCTCCTCGCCACGCGACTCGTTCCTCGTCGTTGCTCCTCTGCGCCGTGATCTCTCCAGTCGTCACAATAACAATATCGTACAGCTCCTGCACGAAGCACCACGGTGAGCATTTAGCACTTTATTCTGAGGACAATTAGAACCTTCCTCTTCGGATTGCGGCTCCGCGCAAACCGTATCGCTCACACGACGCAAGCGCTACTTTTGCGCTACGAGCGGCACCAGTACCATTAGCCAAGAGCCATCCAGAACGATCGCATCCGCCAAATACCTCTTGAAGAAGTTAAAAGGACGTACGGGGTTTCCAGCCATTTCAAGGCATGTACAATTAAGGCAAGGTCAGTGCATGTTCGAGTCTCATATGTAGGCGGGTACTCATTCGTACGTTGACTAACGGATCCGATGCGGTTTGTCGTAAGCTTGACCCCAGCCAGCGAAGGCCTGCTCTGATCCCGAGAAGAAATGAGGCGAGAGATTATAAACGAATATTTTTTATCCAAAACTAATTTCACTTCTTTTGCAAGTATTAAGACAGATGAAAACTCCAATTATAGCTTGCATTCGGTTCGTTACAGATACTGTAGCCGCCGCCGGTCAATACAAACGTTTTATTCTGAAAACGCAGTGCAGTGTGCTCCTGGGACAGCAAACGTATTAATTTGGATGAAGCCGGTAGCTGATGCCGGTAACCGAAGCCGGTAGCCGGATGAGGTACACTTATAAGTCTGATTACCTCACAGCACCAGAGACATAAAAGTCTGTGAAACAATGCCGTTAGATTCCGTCTATGTCTTATGCAATTCAAGAGAAAAACTGTCAAAAGCTTACCTTAAAATGTTACAAAACAGCAACCATAAAGCATATATTGCGCAGTAGATGCGTGAGTGTGCGATATTATTTAAATGCTGTAAGTTTAAATATAAACATAAAATGAATTACGGTAGGGTACATTGGCGTGCTTATCTTAGTCGCCCTATTCATGTGTTCTTTGGCACTGATCCATGTACTGTACGAGAACGGACAGTGCTAAAATAGCGCTAGGTCTAACGTCAGCGACTCCGTGCCATTTTAAACAAAACAAACGGCGTTTTGGGGGCAGGTCCAAGTAAAATCGAAGGTATCTAGATAGAAACCGGCCGCCCAGAACAGTAGCCTACCTACATGCATCTCGATGGGTCTCAGCATCGATAGCAGAGGTACGGACGGACCCACTGGATAATAAAGCCCCCCCCCCGCCACCCAACTGTCTGCGAGGTTCCAATCTTTACCTCTTGCGGACGCGCCCGTGTTCCGCCACACCGTCTGATGGAACACGATGTGGCTTAATCCACATTTTTTATTCGGTATACGTCGACAGCATGCGTGTGTGGGAGCTCGCTACTTGATCTACCCCCTCTTGGGTTATAATTGCCGCCGCTCCTGGGTTCGGCTTGCCCCGCAGCACCTTGAGCCGCAAGGTTAGCTTCACACGACGGCATGCAAGAAGACTCCCGCAAGCTCACAAGTATATACTTTGTGAATCACAATGTGATTGGTTAGTTGGAAATATGTTCCAGAACTAAGAACGACTCTGACAGCCGTTCTGAAACGGAAGTCTGGGAGAACTAACAGGTGAAAAATGTACCATGTACCAATTGGGGATAGACAATCAAAACGTTTTATGTACACTCATTCAGAACCGTTCCGGTACTTCAGGGTCTTAACATAGCCTGCTTCGCGGCCTCATAAGTAATATTTTATTTTAAAAAAACGTTAGGTGCAAAAGTCAAATATCAAGAATAATTGACTTGCTTATCTTAGCACAATCTGTTCATGTTAAAGGAATAACGTTTTACATCACCACAGTTGAAATGGGCCTACTCTAAGCCCACTACTTCGGCTTGCACGTTAATGCACGTGTATGAGAAAGCGTAAGCTGCGTTTCACTTAGACTAACTATACTTTCGTCCGAAAGCTTAGATTTACTTAATTAGGAGAACAAAGCCGATTTTCGGTAAAATGAGAACTGCTTATTTGTTTGTTTGGGTTTTCCTTCTAATCTAATATTCTAAATGAAAGGTATTAGTGGTTGGCAGAATCCTATTATTCTGATTGGTTAATGTTATTGACTTTCGACCAATGAATGCCTTGAATGCACGCAGACCAACAGTCTGCTCCCCAAAGATACATTTCTTCAGGTTAGCATAGAGCTTACGCTTACGCTTAATTCCTAGCTGCTGACGGAGGTGCTCTTCGTGCACCTCAACGTCAGTCTCCCCGTCCACAGCCAGCTGTGAGCGAACACGTCATCGAAGTAGCTCGGTGCGTCGTCACGCATTGAGCGCAATAGATGTGTAGCACATCACACATCTATTGAAGGCTGCAGGGGCGTTCTTACGACCATGCGGCATTACGAGCCACTCCCAGAGCATACCGCTTGGCGTGCTTACCGCTGTGAGAGGAATGGCTCTCTCACGCATCAGGATCTGATAGAACCCATCGCGCAGATCAAGAGCACTGTAGACGGTGCTCTTGGCCATCGAATCGACGATAGCATATTTTGTGGTATCGGCGTCTGCGCCGGTATCGTTACATCGTTCGGCTTGTTGGTGTGTGTGTAAGCATGAATGATGCGCCATCCCCCCTGTGACTTCTTGACACATAACGTTGGTGCGCTGTGCGGCGACTTTAATTCCCGCACTTGACCCGCTTTACGACGACTTTCATAGAAGTCGTCGACTGTCTACACTTGGTCACGCGGCAGTGAACACTGCCGCGTCACGCAGTACTTCGTACCCGGCACGAGGTCGATCTTGTGCTGTATGCCCTTGTCCTGCGAGAGTTTTACAGGGATCTCTTCCGGGAGCACATCCTTGTGCTCCAGCAGAACATCGTAGAAGGGACTTAGCTTCAGTGAGTCCCAGCACTGCTCGTCGCAGCGCTGCTTCTTCGTCTTCACACTGGGAGTGTATTTACTCTCAGCGGTACTCGCAGCGTGGGGTTGCCTCATTTCGATGCTCGAAAGGATGCATATCTGTTCGATGCGTTCATCATACAGATCCTTCGCGAAGCGCATCCAGCCCGTAACTGGAATCGACGTCAACTTTGACGCACTCGTTGGAGAATTCTCCAGTTGCATTGAGCGGTACTGGAGACCAGTAAGGGTCAGCGTCAAGACGTCCAACGTCATGTTCGATGTATGCCCGGTACACATCGTTCACACCGCCTCGGTCTCGGACCGAGACTTGCGCAGCTTTCGTCGCTTGCGCCGTCTTTTGTTCCGGCTTCACATGCTTCTCATCCCGGCCTTGGACAGATTCCGTTGTAGCCGTCGGCGAATTCTTTTCGCGGACGCAAATGGTCAAGCCCGACTTGATTACGTTCCGCTTCGTCGTACAGCCCGGCTGCACGCGAGCATGCAAGCGTTTTCAGTGTTAGATGTTTGCAGCCACCAACACTGTTTGCCGCGTTATCAGCTCCCGGAGCTGACGCGCTGTCATCACCTCGACGCCTTTCGACACCGTCCCCACTCGATGTTGATTTCAAGTTTGTGTCGACTTCGAGGGTCGCATAGGAGGTAACACGGTAGGCCACCCACGGCGTATCGGTCCCGCATTATGTGTAGAATAATGCAGCGCAAGGTAATTCGCTACGACGTCACTTATCGTCATTATGGAATGTTAAAACATGACCGATGTTAAGTTTGATTGGCCGAGCTCTTAGCTTTCTGCTTGGTATTCGGAAATGCTCCAGCTCTAGCCTAGCCTGAAGATTATATCTTTCATGACGTCCCTCACCATCAGCATGCAAACTGATAAAGAACTGTATATGATTGAATTCGCGACGGCCTCATCGCTCTCTTGGCGAAGCAGCAATGACCCACATCAGATCTAATAGAAACGCTAGCGCGTATAA
The DNA here is from genome assembly GCF_000142945.1 of Phytophthora infestans T30-4. NCBI lineage: Eukaryota > Oomycota > Peronosporomycetes > Peronosporales > Peronosporaceae > Phytophthora > Phytophthora infestans. The sequence goes on along the minus strand of NW_003303734.1, from coordinate 813,656 downwards.
TGACGTATCATATCGTCTACAGGCATAATTTATTTAAGTGAGATATATTGACAAAATCGTAGTTACATGAGCTTTCTCTCCATAACACGAATGCTGTCTAAACATTATAACCATAGTTGCATTTTATGCGGTATCGTGCCCGTTCTACTCAATTACCTGTCAGTCTCGTCCGGCATTGACGCAAGTCCTTATCGACGCTAGACTAGCCGTACACCAAATATTAGTCTAATTGGTTCAGTAGCGGGTCTCTTTTGAAAGGCAGTACCCACTGGCACCTCTCCTTGCGCTGGAGATAGCCTGCTAAATTCCCGTTAGGCCATGTTTTTACCTTTTCGTAAATTTAAGCTGTCTCCACTTATTACCCTACGCCATTCAAAGTAGTATTGGGCAGAAATGCCCAGTCCTTCTTTCATTTTCTAGTCTACCATGGAGCACAAAGGCAACAGCTTCTACTGCCAGCGCAAAATCATCGAGACTAACACTATCTACTGGGGTCGTTTACGACACCGAGCTGGGTGTAAGGCCCCCTGCAACGGAAATGAGCTAGATCCCACAATGACCACACTTGCATGGTGAAGACGCCGCCAGAAGTCACCGACGTCCGCCTGTAAATGTGAGCCGCGCTCCAGTCAGCGCTTTATTTGGGCTGGGAGGGGGCTATGTCAAGCATGCAAGAGGTGTACCCCGGCACGATTTTCAGCACTATAGGTAGCGTCTCTGTGATAAAAATCGTTTAGGTACACGAGAAGCCAGGGCACTGGTAGTGACGCTCTTCGAGCCATCTAGAGCGCTCTAACCCGGAACGTTGCCCAGGGTAATTCGATGCCATACCTCCTATTCAGTGTGGTCTTACACGAATGGGTGTGGACAGCGCAGATTTACTGAATGTGGACGACCATATCTCATACGACTGCTGCGCTACACCGGCACGGTGCTCTTCATCGATAAAAAGTTAACGATGGCGCCAAAGACATTCACGCAGTGCCTCATTGCGATGGTACGGACCTGTACGCTCCGGCAGTGTACATGCTGGTGGATTCTGACCATCAGAATGCCTACTGGACTGCGGCTAGCTATGTCGTCACTCAAATAGGGCGTCTACACGATCCCGCATCAGTGACAAGCGATTTTGACAAAAGGCTTGTGAATGCCATGTCGAAGCAGTTACCGCTCGTTAAAGATTGCTGTTTTTTTTCATTGGAAGCAAGCTCTTTATCGCAAGATACTGAGCGAGCGCAACCTGCAGAACCGGATCTCGGTCGCACTTGCCCCGAGTGTGATTGGTGTATTCACAATTATCCCGGTATACGAATTGCGGACAAGGTATGACATCGTTTTATTTTTTTATGATCTAGTGTAAAAACCGATTAGTTTGTCTCGTGATTTGTGTCGCTGGTAGAGAGCAAAATAAAAAGTCTCGCTACTGGAGCTGTTGTGGGTGCTGGCTGACCAGGAGTTAAAGCTCTCCAGGAATTTCGCGTTTTTGTCGTGCGATCCAGCTTGACCTTTAAAAGATATAAGCGAATAGGGGAAAAGCAATTGCAACATGGCGGAAACGTGACACAAAAGTGCTTTTGACCACAAACATGTTAAGCGCGGGGTAGCAAATATGGTAAACAAGTGTCACAACTGTACCAGCTCCTGCCATATTACGTTTATGGTTTGTACTGGTCACCTCGATAACAGAGATAAATGTCACACTCAAAAACGCACTCATCACGCTAGATATAAGCTCACACACCGCGTTAGATAAAGACGATCAGCAAGGTCAGCGAGATATCACACCGCACACCGGTAAGCAGCATACCCAATCAGCGTTGCCATGACTCCACAGGTACTTCCGATCTCCCAATGAGTCGTCTTCTCATCGCATAGCCACAAGGAAATAGCTGAGTGAAATGCCCGTCGCCCATACTTGCACACTTCCTCAAGCGTACGTACCGGAGGGCGCTGTCACAACGAGACTACAGAGAGGCAGACAGGAGAATGTGGGAGGGGGCGGGTCCGGAGCGCAGTCTATCGTGAAGTGCTTTTCTGTCTAAATGTCGGTGTGTTGCCGAACTACGCAGATACTTGAAAGACAAAATCGGACTTTGTAAGGACAGCAGTTTCGACGCATATCCTACACCCAAAACCATCGCATTTTCTATTCAATCAATGAAAAACACATGTAGCTGACCATCATTACAAACAAATTATAGGAATCAAGCAAGCGGGGTGGAAGCGAGGACGGCAGCGAGGATGACAGTGGGACGGCGAATAGGGCGGCGGCGAAGACGACAGCAAGACGGTGAACGGGGTTGCAGCGATGATATCAGCGAGGACGGGAGTGAGAACATCAGTGGAGAGGATGATGGTGAGAGCAACAGCATGGAGGATGGTGAGAGAGGCGGCCAATGAGACGCGAAGAGAGATGCCAGCCTGCTGGTAGCTTATCGTCATCGTCTGCTGTCACCTCTCTCAAATACCTGTGTAGATCAACGTAAGAGTCCTGAACGCGGGTGGTAGAGGCTCGATTCTTCTCACAGACAAATTTCCGGGTATTAGCTGGGTGCTGAGAGGTATGGTACAAGGTAAGTAGCTATACAGACGCTGCTCATTTATTAATTTGATATGTAGCGACCAATTTCCCTGCCTAGCACTCCAACGTGTCGCTTGCGCATTAAAAATGGCGAATCTTTCATCTCTTGCCGCAGCAAAGTCCTTCCTTCTCCAGCATTTGTGCTTGAGGTAGCCGATGTCTACCGTGTTCTTCGTGCAAAAGTGGAGGAGCACTTTGAAAGCAAGATTCCGGGGCAGTGGCGATCCGAGTTTGTGATTTACTTTGATCTGACCAACTACACCTATCAAAAGGGTTTTCAGGTGCTGTATAGTAACGGTGACGCTTTTTAAACTCAGTTTGACACGGCATGGCACAAGACTAGGCTGCGTAGCGGAGGTAGCTGGATCTGGACTAGAGTTGTATTGCTACGTGCCAAAGCCAGTCGAGGCTACAGCGACACTCGTCGGGCAACAGCTGCGCGTATTTAAGAGCAACTGCCGCGCGTTGCCAGTGTGCTGATGGAGCAAGGAATAGCAGCCGGGCCAGTCACGCCGAACTACACGGCTGTCACTCACTGAGTGACACTCAGGCAAGACTGCCGAATGGAGCCGCAGGTTTTGTACCTAACAAAACGACATTTCGACAGATCTAACACGTGGAGGAACAGCAGGCGGCAATGGACGAAGCAATCGAAGACGGCCAGTAGCTAGCATACGCGGAATCTTGTGCGCGTGATGATACAAGGTGTCCCAGTCGCGATGCAGGTAAACGTCAGCGATATCCTTGGACTTCCCAGCTACAGCCTGCGCTTACCATTTAGAAAGCCCACTACGGTTTCCACACTAGTTCCTGCTGGCGATATGGAAGACAGTGATCATTTGGATAGCTGATAAAAGGAGATGACAAAGGAGAAACAATCATATCTAAATTTCCTAGATAGACAGCGCATTGTGTTTGTAACCGCTGTGGCTGTACCGATTTCGCCAACTTCTTCTTTTTGCCGAGTACAATGATACCTTGCGTCTCGAAGCACTGCGAGTGAGGCTTCACAAAACACCATATTAATGTGGCGCTGTATCCACCGCTTGAGCGGCGAGAATTCGACCTCAATTGGATTGAGGTCTAGAGAGTAGGAGGGTACATACTCCCGTAGAGCCTGTTTTTTGTGAATAATTTCCTGTAGCTCCTTGTACATATGTAACTTTGCATATACATGTACCAATCACTACGATGGCGACCACTGATTAAGAAATGAAAGAATTTTGGACTTAGCAATTTCTTGGAACACATCACCCCTCCCCCAAAAAATTGAACGTCCATCGCAGCCAGGATTGAACCCCACTTGCCGCGGCTGAAGGGGAGAGTCGCATGCGCCGGCGTATTTCTAGCAGACCAGCCATAATGGCGCAGTACAGATCTAGTGCTAAATAAGACAGATTAAAACAGCTGAATTGGCCTTACACTTATAAAGCAACCGACTTGCCTGCCGTCTTTTGACGTTTCGTTTACAAAGACTTGGTCTGCACCTATGTAAAAGATAGTAGAATGATCAGCAGACTTCCGCCTTTTGCGAGGGACGCTGCGCTTAGTGGGGAATTTTCGTGTCAAATTATGATCAAAGCAGAAAGCCCGACAAATTGCACCTCAGAGACCCCAATTGAGTCGCGGTACCGTAAGCGCAGTTCGTAGTGTAGCTCTTCGTAGTAAAAACATGGATGTGCTTTTACGTACTCTTGAACGAAGGCACACACGTCGCGAGGCCACCTAGATGACCTTGCTCTAGTCTTCGGTTCACAAACATTGCCTGATGTACTGAAAAGCTTACACCGTCGAGCGAGACTGCGGTCTGAAGACCCAGCACACTGACAGCTGTAGCAGTGTCAATTAAATAAGGCGGCTGTTGGAGGCCAGGATTAATTACATGGGTCTGTACACGACTGAGGCCAGGATTAATCATGGACATAATTATCGTTCTTAAGTGATGATCATATGGGAAAGATACGGTAAGATTCGAAGATTCACAATGTGGGGCTGTGCGTAATCCAGGATTAATAGTATACCGTCACAGGATTGTTGCTGGGAGTGAGATCGACGAGGAACCGATGAAGAAGAAAGCTTGGAGTCTTGCAGAAGTAGCAAAAGAGAAAGTGGTTGTATTTGTCCCATATAAGATGTGACAAGTAACGGTTGGTGATGAGGGTTCTCAGCCCTCCCTGCATCTCAACTTCTTTAGTCTTCAATTGTGGACTGGCGAGATCGCTCGGCAACGTACTCGGTTACGGGTCAGGACTTGGATGACATGATAAATTTGTCGCGACCAAAAAAGGAATTTCATTTGCCCAAGACATGCTTACTGTAGGAAATTGTGGATTCACCACGTCATCGTCTCATTATTATTGGAGCGCCTCATGGTCAAAAGAAAGGTGTGTTCCACGCTATCAGCCGCGTAAAATTGCTGACCGATTTTGGTTGATTGATCCCGATACGTGGGGCCAGTACAAGTGCACCGAGAAGATTCTACAATTGCTGTTCCAACAAATTAAGAAGGTATACGACCTTGAACAGAGTCTTCATCTGAAGAAGAAGGAAGCCCTTAAGGTGACACAGTGAATGTGAGTATAATTTCTCCTTCTTCTTTTTCTTCTTTTTCGTGTCGTAATGTTTGCACTAATGTACAGGATTAATCCTGCAACCGTCCAGGATCCTATCCAGGATTAATACTTTGTCACTCAAAGCATAGCTCGCTGTGTTACTACAGTACTCGTTCCCATGTTAAACCTCAGAACATGGTTATGGTAGGTGTCTGGCGATGAAATATGTATTAGATGGTGTTAAACCTACGTTGCGTATAACTTTCTTTTCGTCTTGCTCTTCACTGCACAGGTTGTGTGGGTACACGTAGTACCTCGCTCTTGGCGTCGTCAGCCACTGCAGATCTCTGCGTAGGTGGAGCTTTGTCCTCTGCATCGTCCTCTCCAGCATATCTTGGGGCTGGTGCTTTCTCCTCCGTGTCGTCGTCTTCCGTAGTGTCACGTGAAGTGGGCGTCTCCACAGGAAGAAGATGTCCAGATAGCAAATAGTAAAAGAGTTCGAAGCGGCGTCTGGTCAGCATGGCGTCGTTAATTTCCAGGTGGCGGCCCGTTATCACTTGACGGATGAACATCCAGCTCCACAGCTGTACCCATCAAACTGGATTGGATTATTCATGGGAATCACGTCGTAATCTAGAAGGCCTGAGATCTTGAGATGTGTGCCCACTGCGTTACAAGCGTTCTTGTAGGAAGCGTGGTTTAGCGGATCGTAGTAATAGATACGCTTAGCATTGACCTTCACAACCACGCAGCACCAGTGGAAGTTATCAAAGTTCAGCGGGAGCAATACCGTGTCCACTCCGTCCTCCTGAACTTGCTGTAGCAGTCGCTGTCGGATAGTATCTTCAACTGGAGAAGCATCTGTCTTTCGAGATCGGCGTTGCTTTGCTACAGCTGATTGAAATCCAGCAAATCGGACTGTTGGGTAATTGTCGGTGAGCCGCAAGCACAAGGCACGTAATGCTGCGTCCGAAAGCCATGTGGGTGGGCTCGCGCTGTAGAGCATTGCGTATGTGTAGTCTGCCAGATATGGTAGTCCTTGAATCCGTTTGAACGGGTACGACGTTAACACATCCTCAGCAACTCGAGTTCCAATTCCGTGGTAGGGGGCTGGGAGGGAAGGAACAGCGACCTCCAGTAGCCACTTATGCATGTCCAAGCCTGCCTGTACGGTTCGTTTCAAATTGTCCACGCGCTTGAAGGTTTTGATCTGCTTCCTTGAAAAACTCCCAACGTCCTTGATGACAACAGTTTCAATTGGTTTTCCTTTCTTTTCCTCCGTTGGTTGGCTAGTTTGTGATGCGTCAATCGCGATAGCATCTTCCTTTGAATTGGACACGGGAAGGATCTTCAGGCACGCATCCAAAAGCTTCGTTGGAAGTATGTAGAACGGATCCTGTATCAATACAGGATTTTTCATCATGTGAAGCTTGGGTTTTTTCGACTCAACGTCTCCGTACTTCACTATGATCCCCGATTAACGCCTCTGTACCTCGCGAAGCCCAGGCTGAACGTGATCTAAAGACTTCATCACCGCAACTAATGTCACTTCCCCTTCTTTCTTACGGCCTTCTTCCGCCGCTTCATACCACTTCCTGTCCGCACGTTCACCGGCCACTATCTTCGTTCTGGCCTTTTTGGGGGCCCCAACCTTACGCGCCTTTGGGTTCAGGCGTATAGTCATTGTGGAGGCAGACGCTTCCTTCTCTTTAGTCACAGCAGAATCCACAGAGTCTCCAGTACAAGATTCTTCATCATCACTATTGCTAATTCCAAACTCCCGCTTCAAATCAGCACCAGACACAGATTCCACATTTGCCGCAACCAGACCTTCATGTAAATCTCCATCAGGGGTATCCTCGGCAATTTTTTTCTGCCGGACGTTTCTCCATTGATTCAAAACAAACTGCAGCATAGTCTCGAACTCAGCTTCATCTTCAATGTCTGCTATCTCGCTGGCAATTAAGTGTGTTGCGCGCACAGCCTCTCTATATCTCTCCGAGTGTGTTCGCATCCTATTCTTTTGATTTCCTTGGGCCGAATCTCCGAACTTCTCATCGGCAAACTGCCGGACTTTCTTGAGTTCCATTGTCGGGTTCGTCCACCTACAAGTCATGCACACATACAGGATTCGTTACTATACAAATACATATAATAGAAATATAAAATCCTGAATACATCCAGGATTTTTAGTTGGATCAGTACGAACCTCTCGTCAATCATGGTCCAGGGAATAACAGGCCCATTTACGTTGGTGTGCTTGCGATATGCGATTGCGTGTCTACAAGGCAAACTCATCGACGCTGCAAACTCGCAGTTGCATCTCCACTCATCGATTCGAAAAATATGGATCTTAAATGATCCACGGACTTTGACGACTTTCAATTTCCCGGGATCTTTCTCGAACTTGTAACGTAATGTATTCTCTAATCCGAGTGTGTATTGCCGCTCTATCTGTTGAGCCACATAGTGAGTAGTGAAACGCAGAACCGTCGACATTTCCTCGTCATAATTCGAGTTGCTGAAACGACCTATTCGAGTTAGCCGGTATCCGTAGTCGTTTTGTTTCCGCCGATCAAAAGCAACCAATGCCTTGATACAATTCGCCATAGTCATAGAACTGTCGATACCTTCTTTCAGTTTGCCAAAGTAACTCTCCAGTCTGTTGTTGGTGTGATTGTTGAAGTGGGGAAGCGTAGCACGAAGATATAACACCCAACGCTCTGTGCATGAGTGCCAATTCTTCTCGAAATACTTGAAAAAACGATCCATACCACATCTTTCGCAAATGCCCTTTAGAGAATCGTGTGCATCTTCGTATTCTTGTTCACTGGACGCGTATACCATCTTATGAACTGCAGCGTCTATTTGGCTAGCGTCGTCTGATGAAATCTTCCCGAACTCTGGCTTCGAGCGCATCTTCTTGAGATACTTAATAACATGAAAGTGACATATCAGGATCCTGGCCTCAGGGAAATTCGCCTCCAACACGCGTATCTCGTTTAAATCCTTATCCACGACTATCACGCGCAGTAAGTTGATGCGCGTAGGGTGAAATCGTTTAAAATGATCAATGGCTCGTTACATATGCCAGTCTCCATTTGCTTCGATCAGAGACTGTTGAACTACTGCACCCTCGCCAAATTCGTTCATTCCCATGAATGTTAGTAGTTGGTAGTTATACCTACATCATTATCATGAACACATACACGTATCAGTCCTGTTTAAATCCAAGATCATTACCCTTCACATTACACAGACGTACCTATTCGTTTTGTGACTGCAATCAACTAGCAAGACCTCGCAGAAACGCGCCGCATGTGCGCACTTGCAATCGATATAACTCCTGTCTCACCACAATCCGTGTCGGCCACTGACGAAAGGTTCTCATTATCAACTGCAGCAAACAATGCGAGCTCCCTAGCAGTTCCCTCGTTATCGTCAACGTCCGTTGTGGAAGAAGAATAATCACGCACCAGATTGTCTACGTCCGCCTGCACCACATTCTCGTCATGCTCCACGAGGTAGTCGTAAATCTTAGAGCGCTTGGCTCCAACCTCGAGCATACCCTGAACACGCGCTCCTACCAGCGGGTCAAACACTCCACGCGACGATGGGTACGTCGCGAAAGCTGCGGGCGAGACTTGATGGTTGTGTAACCAGACACCATTCTTCACCTGAAGCTCTCGACGCGCCAAATTCCACTGTACCACGAATCTGAAGGGACAGTTTGTCAGCCGGATGTGCTGACGCGGACGGCTGCCCTCACTGCGCGACTTTCTCTTTCCAGCCGTGCGTACAGATGTACGTGCGTTGATACGGGTCAAACTCATTCGGGACCAGCTGATCGTCATCCACACCTTTCTTCGTCTTCTTTAGACGCTTGTTCCTTTCAGCGCAAGACATCGTCTCCTTCACGGGGATGACTTGCATCGAACGTCGTCAGTAGTCGACGAAGTAGCTCTGCCACGCTTTCCAATTAGCGTGGTATTTGACCGGCGGGCTCACTGGCACACTCGCAGCGTCGGTGCTCTGGCTTCCAGGTTTTTCACTATCACCATCCGTTTCTGAAGACCGCACAGCCTCCGTATTTCGCTCATCTTCTACATCCATGTGGGCGCCCGCCTTTACATTCATGATAGAGCTTTCGGGGTCCTGTGTCTGGCTGATAAGGCTTCCTCCGGGCTCTACAGTCCCTTTCGCGTCAACTCCAGCGCTTCTCCGGCACTTCTCACCTCCAGACTCCGCAATAACTTGCGCGTTCGCGACCGCATACACTCCACACAGAGGAGATTCTTCACGCAAGCCTTCCTGCGCAGGCGCGGTGTCCGCGTCTTGCGGAGCAGCATCGCCGGCGTCCCTCGACATCTGACCGGCAAACGGCAGAAACAAATATGAAACCCTCCGAATTTATTATGATCGGAAATAGCAGAGTTTGAAAAGAATTTTATTTTGCAATCCTGGACATGTACAGGATTATAACATGTATAGTTCCATGTAAATAATCATGGCCTCCAACGGTTTCGATTAAATAAACGTACATCAATACGATACCTCTCCAGCGGATATATAGTGAGTAGGTCATCTCTTCAACTCTGACGACGGGATGAATCTCCGAATGCCCAATAAATGCCAACCATTCGGACAATTGCTCGCTCACAAGCAGTTTTTTAGTCCGACGAAAGCCCGTTATCTGACTTCTCAGTAAAAATATGTTCATTATTCTAAAGCTAAGTCCAATTAACAACTTAAGAATGGTAATGTATTACCAGAAACCTAACATCGCCGACTAGAAAAGCACTTTTTCACCTAAAAAGCTTTTAAACGTACAATATCACAAGTAAATACAGGTACAGTAGTATAATACTTTAGGCGCCTTCGATTTCAAACTACTATGCATTGACTAGATGCCATTGAGTTGCAGTACTAAAATTAGTTTAGGTGGTAGCCAATGACAGTGGCCCATGCTCGGGGACCATTGGGATCGCGATCGGAGGCACCGATGGCGACGGTACCGCACGCGCTGGCGTCTGTGGCTACTCTCTCATCGCCGCCGTCTCCTAGTAGTCGCCTCGTGTCTACTTCTATTTGTTGTCTTAAAGCTATGGCAATCCTTCCTGTCTTACCGTCGCCGCCTTGCTTGGAACGTTCCCGAACTCTCACCACACCAGATCCAAGCCTTCACCTCGAGTTTGTGGCTCGAGACGCAGCAATTCAAGCCCAATACTCGTGGGATTGTGCTACCATTATTTGATGACATCGCCCTACTGGGCTTCTCTCTAATCCTGGAGCTTCGACGTCTCCAAGTTCGCCTCCCCGTGGAAATTCCTCACTGCGGAGATTTGAGTCAAAACCTGCAGAAAAAGATGCAAAATCAGGACTCATCCGTGACATTCTACGACGTCTGTGAACGCGCAACTAATGCAGCAATCGAGCAGCGTCAACTCTTCTGTGTAGATCTAGATCACTGCCACCACAAGTTCCGCAGCTTCGACATCAAAGTACTGGCGGTAGTATACTCGCAATTCCAGGAAATCATGCTACTAGACGCAGACACGCTCTTCTTCCAGAATCCCATGACACTATGGGACACAGTCAAGTACAAGAGCACAGGAACACTTTTCTTTAACGACCGTATCAGCTACGACTTGTCGTATCTGGCCAAGCGAACGTCCTCTGATAATATTGGTGCATTGCATCAATTTCTCGCGGACTTTGACGTCTCTCTGTATAGGAATTTCGGTACTTTAGACACAAAACCGAGACCTCAGATACCAAGGCACTACATGGATCTAGATTTTAGTTTCCAACCGAGCGAATTTCTCGTAAACTCGCACGTTTGGGCACTTCGTAGTGGCCACCAAATGGACTCGTCGCTGATGTTGTGGAACAAGGCACGACAGCCACGAGCGACGGTCATTCTGGCGTCTTTTGTGTCGCTAAACGGACTACGAATGGCCCCGTCCTATGGCGATAAAGAGCTCTATTGGCTGGCGTGTGAGTTGGCGGAGACTACGTACGAATTCTCAGACTATGCTGTGGGCTCTGTCGGCTGGGAGCTACTAGCTGAAGGGCGACAAAACGATGGAGTTTTGTGTGGAGACGCACTGCAGCATTACCCGGTGCGGAGGAATTCTGCTGTGGGACTGGAAGCAGATGCTGAGCCGCTGTATATGAACAGTGATAATATCTTGGAGTGGGGTCGAGACTCTCGACGACTGTACCGCACGGCTGCTCGACCTGCAGCGTTCTATCCAGGGTCGTTTACGGAACGGAAGCTGCTTCAGACCTGTCTATTCGACGTGACGATCTTGGAACTCGCGCCGTTGGAAGCGGTGTTACTAGCGCAGAGACAGCAACTTTACGATGAGGTGGCGGGATGGATTGATGAGTCTGGAAGAAAGTGAAATCCGTTTGATTAGACTACACAGAAGCGCTGGCTGTGGGCGGTGCAGTTTTTGATTTGGTGCCGACGGTTTAGAATTCTCAATAAGAGATCTCTATCGCCTACGCTTATGGGAAAGTCTGTGACTCAAGATCAACTTTACTTATGGGATCGATTGGCATTCGTAAGGTTGGTATTGCTACGAGAAGGATAATAGAGATAGATTCGATGCGATTTATTTTATGGATCGAGCTGGTAATGGCCATTGTTCACCTCGAGAAGAGCAGGGTCTAAAATCTTTGGGGGAGCTCTATAGATTTGGGATGCACACGACAACACCCAGCCAGTACAGTACATGTATCTTGAGCTGTGTTCGATCGCGGCTTCTACTTTGAAAGTACCGGTACATGTAATGTATTGCCAGTGGCAATTTGACCGAGGGTGTAAAGTTTTTTTTTGTTTCACGCTTAACACCAATAATTTTTGAAACATGTACTGTTAGTTGTGATCGCGTACGCTGGTCGGCTGAGGCTCTGTGGATCACGTGGAGATTCAATTGCCGTGTTGGATCGAATCAAGTGTGTACAGAAAGCCAACACGATTGCTTTTTGTAGATGAACACCCCCACACTGAAAAAGTGCAACATGGAGCGGCTAACTTGCAAAGCTCTGGCTGAGCTGCGAGACTTAAGTGAGCCAGATCCGCAGCACTTTAGACCGGATATCCTATCTATATGATAGCATTAAATGTTAAGTACTCGATTTATAGCTTAAAGCTTAGTGTCATTGATGGCTATGGGGAGTTCATCTCGCAATACAAATCGTGACAGGGTGTTGTGGGGTACAGAATGACTCCAATGCGGTACATAACGGGAAGCTTAATCTTTCACGTGTGCCGTGACATTCCTTCCAATATCGCTGCAATGTACGTGTAAGTAAACTGCCCTTCTTGTCTCGTCCTGCATAAGTTGAGTAAGTTTTATATTAATATAGTAATAGTAGCGTCAAGATTCCAAATTCCCCACACCAATCGGTCGTAATCATATCTGAGGCAGGGCAAGGTACGGCCGTTCTCAGCATGAGATAGGGAGCTAGATGATACATGCCGCAATCCGCTTATTCTCCAATTCACCGACTCCGGACCATTCAAGCATTTCAGTCGAGGACTCGAAAAGAATTGGCTTACCATGAACAAGTATCTGGTACGAGGCCTCGGCTTCTTCAACGACGCCTACGATCTCTTCGTCATGAATATCGTCAACGTCGTGCTTACGGAGCAATACGGCAAGCACGTCTACACGTCGTACGTCAAGTCCTGGGTGTCGGCTGCTGCTATCATCGGTGCTGTGATCGGTCAGCTCTTGTTTGGCTTCCTGGGTGACGTTTTCGGTCGCAAGGTCAACATGATCGCCACTTGTGTGCTCCTGATCGTGGGTAGCATCTTGTGTACAGTTGCGTATGGAGGTAGCGGCAGTTCGACGCTGTGGTTCCTGGTCGTGGCCCGTATCATCCTCGGTATCGGTATTGGCGGCGAATACCCACTTGCTGCTTCGTCATCGGCTGAAGACTCGACCAACTCGGCTGAGCGTAACACTCGTGTGGCCACAACCTTCTCGCTACAAGGAGTGGGTCAGGTGGTGGCTGCCATTCTGGGCAATCTGCTCGTTGAGGCTTTAGCTGACGGTAAGCCCGGTGAGAACAGCGACTCTCGCCTTGAGACTGTGTGGCGTCTGCTTTTTGCTATCGGCTGCATCCCTGCCGTCGTGATCTGCTACTACCGTATAACTGCGGAGGAGACGGAGGCTTTCAGGGCGATGCAAGAGCGTGCTAACGCCGTTTCTCATGTGGGCGCGGCTAAGAAAGCTCGGTTATCTTTCATTCTCCGTCACTACTGGGTCAGTCTTCTTGGTACGGCCGGCACCTGGTTTCTCTTCGACATCATCTACTACGCCCAGAACCTCTTCTCGGCCAGTATCCTGTCTGTTATCGGAGTCAAGAACTCGTCACTGCAGCAGGTCACCACTATGAACGCGTTCGTGGCGCTGCTGGCCTTACCTGGTTACTATGTGGCTATCTACTTTATCAACAGTCTGGGTCGTAAGAAGATGGCTCTGCAGGGTTTCTTTTTTATGGGCGTGCTTTGCCTCATCCTGGCTATCTTCTGGGATGACCTGCAAGACCAGACTGTTCTGTTCATCGTCCTGTACGGCCTCACTCTGTTCTTCGCCAACTTCGGCCCCAACACGGCCACGTTCGTGCTACCGACCGAGATGTACCCGACTCCGATCCGATCCACTTGCCACGGTATCTCTGCGGCCTGTGGCAAGGGCGGAGCTGCTATTGGATCGTTCGGTTTCTCTATCTGGGTGTCGAACGAAAGTTTTGGCTACGATGGCGCCTTCTACACGTTCTGCGCCATCGCGTTCGTGTCAATTCCACTGACGTGGTTCTGCGTGTTCGACAACAACGTTCCTATTGAGGAGACGGACGCTGAGTTCTACCGCAAGCTTCACGGTGAGGACGCTTTCACGCGTGACTCGTTTGCCTCGAAGGGAGCCGATGCTGACAAGGAGTCGGGCTACAAGGTGTCGTCGACACCCATCTTATCCGCTAAATAGCTTAGAAATTACGAGAATCAATGTATTTCCCGTTTTCAGAATTCAGACTAGCAACTCGTTAATAGCGAGGCATGGATACAGAACAGAACTGGTCTTTTGAAGAAGTCATTTCTGTAATGGAGAATCTCCATCCTGTATTGAGTGTCACCCAAGGTGGTACAGTAGCACACTGTAACGCCGTGACTGGATCCGATTCTCGAGCTACGCTGGTCACTATGGGACTGAATCTCAGCAGATTCGCTGCTTGATGCGTCGCTTGCTTGCTGGAAAAGAGGTTGACTACCGAAATGCGTCGCATCTCACGTAGTTTTGGGTAGTCGCGATTTCTTTGTTTGGGTAGACTCCATGTAGGACACTACTTCGCTAACTTACAGCCATTATTAATTCTGTAATGTCATGTACGAGCCAATGTTTCGTATTAAATGGCTACGTGCCACATCAAATTAGTTGGCCACTTGCTGCCAGTATGTGAATTCACTGGTCGCTGCGAAAATCCCGAACGCGTGAGACGAGCTCAAGAGCAAGATTCGAAGCGAGTATGTTACGCATCTCGCTGACACCTTCCCCACCTACGTCACCCAAAGCTCGACCGGTTTCGAGAGCCGTCTCACGGAGACGTTAACGCCCAGATAAAGAACCTCCAGCCAAGATACCTAAAATCTTACACGCCACTTCGAGCATCGAATTGAACTAGTTTTAGAGTTAAAGAAAAAGGTTATTCCTTAGACTCGCTTGATGATACCTATTCCGCTCAATAAATTTACCGAAACGCTGTAATAATTCATTGCTAAAGCGTAGGGAGCGGAGAAACTGGCAGAAACTTGAAACGGAACCCAATCTAAGTCCCATTTTGTACGACTAATTTGAGCAGGGCGTCCCTCTCCACCTTGCATCGTGTACTGGATCTGTCAGTTCATTCCTTAATTTACCAGCAACGCTGCAGCCGACTTCAGTCTCGCCTAAGTCCGTCAATTTCGCCAACCATGAACAAGTATCTGGTACGAGGCCTCGGCTTCTTCAACGACGCCTACGATCTCTTCGTCATGAACATCGTTAACGTCGTGCTTACGGAGCAATACGGCAAGCACGTCTACACGTCGTACGTCAAGTCCTGGGTGTCGGCTGCTGCTATCATCGGTGCGGTGATCGGTCAGCTCTTGTTTGGCTTCCTGGGTGACGTTTTCGGTCGCAAGGTCAATATGATCGCCACTTGTGTGCTCCTGATCGTGGGTAGCATCTTGTGTACAGTTGCGTATGGAGGTAGCGGCAGTTCGACGCTGTGGTTCCTGGTCGTGGCCCGTATCATCCTCGGTATCGGTATTGGCGGCGAATACCCACTTGCTGCTTCGTCATCGGCTGAAGACTCGACCAACTCGGCCGAGCGTAACACTCGTGTGGCCACAACCTTCTCGCTGCAAGGAGTGGGTCAGGTGGTGGCTGCCATTCTGGGCAATCTGCTCGTTGAGGCTTTAGCTGACGGTAAGCCTGGCGAGAACAGCGACTCTCGCCTTGAGACCGTGTGGCGTTTGCTTTTTGCTATCGGCTGCATCCCTGCCGTCGTGATCTGCTACTACCGTATCACTGCAGAGGAGACAGAGGCCTATAGAGCTATCCAGGAGCGCTCCAATGCAGTAACCCGCGTCGGTGCCGAGAAGAAAGCTCGCATTTCGTTCATTCTCCGCCACTACTGGGTCAGTCTTCTTGGTACGGCCGGCACCTGGTTCCTCTTCGACATCATCTACTACGCCCAGAACCTCTTCTCGGCCAGTATCCTGTCTGTTATCGGAGTCAAGAACTCGTCACTGCAGCAGGTCACCACTATGAACGCGTTCGTGGCGCTGCTGGCCTTACCTGGTTACTATGTGGCTATCTACTTTATCAACAGTCTGGGTCGTAAGAAGATGGCTCTGCAGGGTTTCTTTTTTATGGGCGTGCTTTGCCTCATCCTGGCTATCTTCTGGGATGACCTGCAAGACCAGACTGTTCTGTTCATCGTCCTGTACGGCCTCACTCTGTTCTTCGCCAACTTCGGCCCCAACACGGCCACTTTCGTCCTACCGACCGAGATGTACCCGACTCCGATCCGATCCACTTGCCACGGTATCTCAGCGGCCTGTGGCAAGGGCGGGGCTGCTATTGGATCGTTCGGTTTCTCTATCTGGGTGTCGAACGAAAGTTTTGGCTACGATGGCGCCTTCTACACGTTCTGCGCCATCGCGTTCGTGTCGATTCCACTGACGTGGTTCTGCGTGTTCGACAACAACGTTCCTATTGAGGAGATGGACGCTGAGTTCTACCGCAAGCTTCACGGTGAGGATGATTTCACACGTGACTCATTCGCTTCAGAGATGGATAAGGAGTCGGATTACAAGTCTGTGAGTACGCCAGCTTCGTCATCGTAAATTGGTAGGTGTGGCCCACGAACAGCATGTGTGATGTAGCAACTGATAGACAAGTACTGCGGCAAAGCTTATTGTCCCCAGATACATTTTACTACTACAGCAGTGCTAGTATACCGTTTAACTTTCATTTGAAAACTGCACAACGATACTTAGTAAACGATAGACAGCGAAGAATCAAAGTGGCCAACCCACTGAGTAAGCAATACACCCCAAATGAACACCGCAAACTCCATAAAAGAATTCCTCCTTTCTTTCTCAAGCTGCTGCAGCGTTGCGAAAGACCGAAAGCTCAAATTTCGACTGAAGGTGCAGAGCTGCGAGTTCTGGTCCTCAAACTGGACCCTGTGGCCAGTGGCTACCTCGGTAACCAATTCGCGAACTCTTGCCACGTCTTCCTAACTGGTGCTACTGTACACAACATACCACCTACGATCTTGTAGCAGGCCACACCATTTAGCCCATCAAGTCCCGGTTGGAAACGACCCAGATGCTGTTCACTCGCATCAATCGCCAGCTTGAAGTATACTGGACGTCCAACAAGTCCGTGACAATCGTCAGTGCATTGGATTTCTTCACACTCAGGTACCACTCCAAGCGACGGAAGGCATCAAGACCGGGCGTCTTGCCCAACCCCATGGCACCTCTCTCCTTCGAATACATCTGCAATATATCGCGAAACACTGACCGCTCTCTCTTTAAGAGAGGAGTCTTCAGCAGTCGCTTCTTCAGCACTTCGCTGGCCTGTCGACAGAGACACTGATGCGTGCCGTGCGCACCACAAACCTGACGAAATCGATCGTTGTAGCGCAGAGTTCCCGGACCGGAACTAGCACGGCGTCTGTGTCGTCACCACGATAGATCTTATGCATCATGTGGATCACTTGTGTGGCCTTGAGCGATAACGACCGTCGCTCGTGACGACGGACTAAAGTTCATGTCCTCATAGATGTCCAGCAGCTCGTCATGGAACGGATAGCGCTCTAGAAATCCCTGCTGGACTAGAGCATTGTAGAGCTGATGGAAGGCTCCACATTTGGAGGAGAGCTCTCCACCTCCGATCATCAAGAACCCCAAGTGGTTCGACAGCATCTGAGAGCCCCATACAGGGGGTTTGACCCGTTCTGTCGCAGGGAAGCCGTCCATAGCGTCCTTCATAAATTATGAAGAAAGACTCGATGCATGCTATTATGACATAATAGCATGCATCGAGTCTTTAATTCTCTCTTGTAGCAGCGACGTTTTGACTATATCGATCAGACTCTCCGAATGGCTAATGGTAAGACTAATATTGCGACTAAGCCCCGCGTCGCCTTGCAGTGCAGTGACAGACTGCATCCAACAAATACAGAGGAAGACGAGTTGGATGGTCACTTTGCATGTGGCCAGGTATGTTTCCAAGGCGTCCATATAGTCAACGACCAGGCCACTTTGGCCTTCATATCCACGTCCCATCATGCCAATTTTGCGGGCGATTGTAATGTGATTAGAACGACATAGTGGTAAACGTCGGGAAATACATACTCCGAGGTTCGCTCCTCCTCGTAGTTTGGGCCGAAATAGCCATCGGGTAGAGCGCTCGGCTGTGCCTTCTCGATCGGTTCGATGGGCGGACAAATTGTCGTAAAGATGAAGTGACCCTTACATTGGTGAAGTCATGGAGTAGCGTACTTTGAATGCTCCGTTAGCCTCGAAGCTCGCTTGTCTCTCAGTGGGTGCCTTTGTGAGTCGAGCAGCAAGACCTGAAGAGGGATAATACACCAACGCTCCGACCAAATCTTCGGCCAGTTTCAACGTCGGATAGCGCACATGGAGCTTGGATGTCAGTAGGTTGGCCATCCGCAGAGCCAAAGTACCAAACACCCCTTCGACATGCTCCTCCAGTTCCTTAAAGTAGCATACAGCCTCCGTCTGTAGATTTTGGGCGAAAGCTTCATTGAAGAGCTTCTTCCTCTCGGCCTTGCTACTTCTTGGAAGCCCCTTTATTTGTGATAAAACTGGGAAATAGTCCTCGTCTTCCTGTAGAACTTGATAATAGTTCTCAAACCGTTGAATCTCCTTCTCAACTGGGAGAACCTGAAGAATGTCAAGACAGGTGGGAGGAAGTGACGGTGGCCGCGCTCCTGGTCGTCGAAGAACAGAGCGACGTGTTCTCGTATGAGTGATGGTCGCTCCTCGGCTACGCCGAGTGGTGACCATTGCGATGAAGGAAGTAGTCGTAACAACAGTAAGTTGCAGGGACTGAAAGTCCAGCAGGGGAGAAAACCGAGTGCTGCTGCTTGCTCTTGACGGCGCAAGTTGTCGAGTGTGTAGCAGCACACGGAAAAACCCCGGTAACATATATTGGTAGGATTAGCAGTAGGATGGGGCTGGCGGCTCGCCAGCCAATGGTCCGTCGAAGTCCGGCTTCTGGACGCGAGCATCGCGTCCTGGAGGCACCTGAGCCTCAGGTTTGAGCTGGACGCAGTCCTGGCTCTTCCTCCACACTTCACACTCCCACTTGATCTAGTCGAAGCGCAGCTTCAACATGATCACCTTGTAGAGCTCACCACGATGTCCTTGGCATCTTCTAGCTGCGCTGCAGCACGACGCTTCGTCCTTGGTAGCGCTCTTCCTCCTTCTTGTCCTTCGTATGCATGAACTGGTAGTAGTAGCTTGCATTCACGCATGGCGATGATGTTTGGCTCCCACTGAACGAGCTGAGCCTTGCTGACGGTCGATGCGCAGCACCTTCATCCCATCACGGCAATGTTCGAACTTGTCCTTCGGCAATGGCTTCGTCATCGCGTCGGCGATCATGTCGTCGGTGCCAACATGGCGAATCCGTAGCTGCTCGTTCTCCACGAGGTGGCGCACCAAGTGGAACTTGTTCATAATGTGCTTGTTCTTGCTGTGCTTGCCAGGCTTGGCAGTCAGATAGATGCACGACTTGTTATCGCCGATAATCTCCGGAGTCGCGAACTCCCAGCATAGTTCTTCACAGAGTCCACGTAGCCACTGTAGATCTCTAGTGCCTTCATTCATGGCAATATACTCTGCTTCCGTTGTGCTCTGTGCGTTATTATCTTGCTTTCTTGATCCGTACGAAACCACGTTACCATTGACGAACGTCACGAACCCGCTAACACTCTTTCGGTCATCAGGGTCATTAGCGTAGTCAGCATCGGTGTAACACGTCAGCTTGACGTCGTTCCCAATAACAATGTCCATCACTAAGCCGTGGTCTTGAGTACCACTCAGGTAGCGTAGCACCCTCTTTCCCATAGCGTAGTGTGTGTGGTCGAAGCAGGACAGGTACTTGCTGAGATTACGCACAGCGTGCGCAATGTCCGGCCTTGAGGCTGAGACCAGATATTGTAGTGCACCAACGAGCTCTCGGTACGGGGGCGGGGAGTCATCTTTCGCATCTGTGACCACCTCAGCGCGCAGCGCTTCCGGTGTTGCAACCGCGTTGCACCCCTCCATGTGAAATCGCTTTAGCACCTCCGTAATGTGTTGCCGCTGGCAAAATACCGCATGTCGACGCTCGCTGTCGATCAGTATCTCCACGCCTAGTAGATACTTGACTGGTCCGAGAGATGTGAGTTCATACTCCTCACTGAGTTGCATAGCAACCTTAGCGCAAAGGTCATTAGGGCCGAGGAGAAGTAGGTCGTCGACGTACACCGTGAGCAACATGGTGACTTCTCCTCCCACTTTCCTGGCGTAGAGTCCGTAGTCAGAGTCGAGGCGCTCGAGTCCGATCTTCGTCAGGAACTTGTGCAATGTCTTGTTCCAAACGCGAGGCGCTTGCTTTAGCCCATACAAACTCTTCTGTAGCTTGCATACATAGCGCGTAGAGTCTTCTCCGAAGCCTGGAGGCTGCTCCATGTAGACCTCCTCGTCGAGGTCACCGTACAAGAACGCGGTCTTGACGTCGAACTGCAAGATGGCCCATCCGCGTTGCAGCGCGTATACGATCACGCATCTGATCGTCTCAAATCTGATAACAGGTGCGTATGTTTCACTGTAGTCGATGCCCATGCGTTGTAGAAAGCCTCTGATCACTAGTCGAGCTTTATATCGCTTAATCCGGCCCGTAGAGTCTCTCTTGAGCGCGTACACCCACTTGCACGAAATGACACGCTTGCCCTTGGCCTCCGTGCGTCGCACGAGCACCCAAGTTTCGTGCTGCTGCTGTGAGTCCATCTCAACTTGCATCGCTGCTTTCCACTCCTTCCACTTCTTTGACCTTGCCGCATGCTTGTGACTAATGGGGATCTGCACATCCTCGACGTTCTGCTTCGTCACATTCGTCACTACGTAGTCCTTGAGTCGGGCGGATGGTTGTCGCTTCCGCTTCGGTCGCGACGTAGCTGCACTGTCGTCTGGCGACGACTTCTGCGTCGTGCATGGCTCCCAGTTCTCGTCTTCGTGAGCATCACGTCGACTGTCCTTGGCCTTCGAGGCTCCCACTCGATTTGCACATGCTTTCGCTTTATTCTTGCCTTTTGTGTTCTTCCGCTTGGAACCTCCCACTGAAGCTGCTGGCTTCTTAGCGTCCTCGCTTGGTAGCTGTGGGTCATCACTTCGAGTCGCAGACTCGGCTTCAACTTCAACACCTTGGTCATGGCTCTCACCAGCAGTGGCCAGCTTCGCCATCTCCGCTGCTCGCCTTTCTGCAAGCTCTGCAGGAAGCTGCAGGTACGTAGACATTGTCGTCCGGATCGGCACGATCGGGATCTCCGCAGGTAAGTCGTAGTCTCCGTAAGCGTAGGTGTTTGCAAGAAGTTGCTCAATATACACAGTGTTTACCGTGTACTTCTCATGTGCCTTCATGTTTCCATCTCTGCACGTCGTCACTGATCCTGTGCGCAGGTTCAGCAGCTTATAGCCCTTGGTCTTCTCGCTGTAGCCAAGTAGTAAGCACATCTGCGTCCTTGGAGTGAGCTTCTCCTTTCTCTGCCGAGAATCATCAGGGATGTGCGCGTGCACCAAGCACCCCCACGTGCGCAGCACGCTGAGGTCTGGCCGCTCTCCGTACAGGGCCTCGTACGGGGACTGCTGGTCCTTCAACACCGGCGTCGGCGTCTTGTTGAGCGTCTCAATTGCATGTAGGAAGGCTTCTCCCCATAATGAAACAGGCATTTGCGTAGCTTGTAACATAGATCTGACCTGCCGCATGACGGTCTGGTTCGTGCGCTCCACGATAGCGTTCTCCTGCGGGCTGTAGGGATTGGATGAACGCGTGTCGATGCCGAGGTCCTTGCAGAAGGTCTCGAGCTGCATGTTGACGAACTCGCCACCACCATCGGAGAACAGCGTCTTGATGGTCGCCTTCGGGAACTGGTTCTGGATCCAGCGAATCTGCTTCTGAATCAGCTCCGTGGCTTCGTCTTTGTAGGCTAATAGATATCCCCACTTGTATCTCGTAGCTTCGTCGATAATCAATAGAAACTGGTTTGATTTCGATATTGTATCCACTCCAATACTGCATAGGTCGACACAAAGCTTGTGCAAGGGTTTTTCAGAGCGAGACGGCTTGCGCTTGTAGCTCATGCGCTTCGTCTTTGACTCTAAGCATGGAATGCATTCATAGAGAGCAAAATTCTTCGACTGCATGTTGATGCCAAAGTTATAGGTTCCTGCCATAGTCTTGATAGTCTCCATGTTTACGTGGCCCATGCGGTTGTGCAGCAACGTCATGGGGTTCTCAGCTTCACTGGCCTTGACGCTCATCACGTTCTTGCTCTGACGTGGCGTCCCACATGCGGTACATCCTCGCGGATGTACTGGAAGCGCAGCTTCAATGTGTCCTTGACCTAGCCACGTAGTCTTCTGATCATGCGAGATGCGCACCTTGAAGTTTCCTTTGAATTGCATGTAGGTCTGCGAGATCAGGTTGTAGGCAGCCGACTTGGCGTAGCTCACGTCATCAAGGAGGCGCTCCTCGATCTTGCCCGTGTGCTCGTTCAGCACTTGCATAAGCACTGTGCCTACAGTTGCGCGCTCGGTTGTGCCGTTGCCGAAGACTAGTTCTGCAACTGAGTCTTCGTGTAGCTCCGTAAACAAGGTAAGGTCGCTCGAGACGTTGGTCTGCGCGCCGCTATCCAACACCCACTCCACCATGTCCTGGTCCTTGTCCTTGTCCTTGTAGTTGAAGTTGTCACGCACCGCGAGTACATGCTCTTGTCCTTCAGCTTGAGTCGGTGCAGCCGACTTGGCTGTCTTCACAGTAACCACATCGATCATCCTGCGCGGCGGGTTGCTCGAGTTGTTGTTGTTGTTATTGTTGCCACGCTGGCGGCACTCAGGATCGCCACTCCAATGTCCTTGCTTTCCGCACGTGTTGCACTTCGTCTTCGCCTTTCGCTTGGCGATGTCATCCCTCGCACTGGATGAGCTCTTGCTCTTCTGCCGCTTGTTCCGCCCACGCGGCGATGAGCTGCGGCTGCGACGATTGTTGCGGTTGTTGTTGCCTCGTGCTTGACTGCTGCTCGAGTTTCGACGTCCTCTTCCGTCGTTGTGTCCGTCGCCACGGCCACCACCAAATGCGACATCTCGCTGGACGGCACGTCTACCTCCACCACGTCCTTGCTGTAGTTCAGTCTCTTGGCGTGAGTGGTCAGCGAGTCGAAGGCGCTCGATCGCTTGCTCCCACGTAATGGACTCATCACGTCCAATACGTACTTCATGCTCGTTTACCACCGCTGGGTACACACCCACTGTATTCGACAATAGGATAGAGACGGCTTCCTGCTCAGGCAGCTGCTTATTCGCGCGGCGAAGTCTCTGTTGGTAGTCGTCGATGTCACGAATGTAATCGTCAAGTCGTTCGTCACGTTGCAGGCGACGATTCAGCATATCTCGCTTGAGAAACACGCTGTTTACTCCAGGATGGTTATCAAAATGATCTTCCAGTGTTCGCCACAGTAGGATAGGATCAGCACGTTGAATAACACTTGTAAATCGCATCTGTAGTTCTTGACTAAGTCCCATCGTAAGTTCACGTTGAGCAACACGCAGTCGTTGCTTGAAACAGCCGCGCTGTCCTTCGTTACGTTGGTCTGCCATCGTTTCGCGCTCCATGATGGGGTCCAAGAGGTGTGCGACGTCGAGAATGGAGCAAATCTCGACGCGCCACGTCTGGTAGTTGGTATCGGTAAGTCTTGCGTTCAACTGCACGTGTCCGCTCTGGTTCATGCACCGCGTGCATCTGTGGTCTCCAACCATGGGTTCGTCCGTAGCGGAGTCGGTCCCGGCCTCGGTCTGGACTGGCTGCGCTGCAGCCTCGGACGTTCTTGGGTTTCTTGGCGGCTCGCTCTGACGCGTGCTGGCGTCGGCGGTAAGTTCCTCTGTGCTTGGGTTTCCTCGGCGGGGCCCGTACGGCGTCGGCACTCGCTGCGGTTGTGCTCGAGCCGCTGAGAATTCTTGAATGAGCTGCCTTTGTGGGCGTCGGGTGGATGCTTCCACTGGAATGTTCTGCACTTGCTGCTGATTGGTCAGTGTAGTCATAACGGTACCGAATTGGGCCAATAAGAGCTCGAGTTGTTGCTCAACTCGGGTTGATGACGCTTGTGACGTCGCATGTGTCTCGTCTGACGTTGTCTCGTCTGCTCTTGCAGGCAACTGCAACTCGTCGGACGCGCGCGAGCTCTGCGTACTCCGGACTGGGCTTCCAGCTCTCCTTCTTGGGCTCATAACCTGAGTGATGGTCGCTCCTCGGCTACGCCGAGTGGTGACCATTGCGATGAAGGAAGTAGTCGTAACAACAGTAAGTTGCAGGGACTGAAAGTCCAGCAGGGGAGAAAACCGAGTGCTGCTGCTTGCTCTTGACGGCGCAAGTTGTCGAGTGTGTAGCAGCACACGGAAAAACCCCGGTAACATATATTGGTAGGATTAGCAGTAGGATGGGGCTGGCGGCTCGCCAGCCAATGGTCCGTCGAAGTCCGGCTTCTGGACGCGAGCATCGCGTCCTGGAGGCACCTGAGCCTCAGGTTTGAGCTGGACGCAGTCCTGGCTCTTCCTCCACACTTCACATCGTAGTGTGATGGCGCATTGGCAAGCTCCCAGCGCTTTGGGCAGGTACTGCAGCAGCTTGGGCGCGAGTGTCGAAGGGTCCGTAGCGACGTCTTTCACGACGTCATTGAACGCGTCGAGGTCCAGACGCTTACCCGCGAAACGTCCGCGACCGCGTGTGCTGGTAGAAACCAGTCTAGGAAGAAGGCAGTGGCGCACGTGTACCGCGAGTACTTGCTCGCTGGGATAGAAGCTTCGGGCTCTGGATAATGACTGGAAATGATGCTTGGATAAAAATCTACATTTAATTTATTACCTGCGGTAATGTATGGTTATTAGTTATTGAGATCTAGCTCTCTTGCTGTCCGAGTTTTTTTATCAGAAGAAGCCCCGTCAAAACTCATACCGGTATACATGACGTGGATCTCAAAGAAGCGGCATTCTGTATTTCGCAATTGAAGCCGCAACATAACGATATCTTTTGGAGGGATGAAAGGCTTATCGCACGGCTGAAATTCTACCATGATTAACGACCTTCTCATTGACAAGCCCTTCAGCCCGAAGGACAACATACGTAAAGCAAACCCAATCGCAACCTTAAAAAAATTTGAGCACTTGAATAGGTTTTTACATAAAGATTGGGAAGAATACTTCCATACATTTGGTTTGTGCTACCTACCGCAAATCTACTGAGGGGTGGTGGTGGACTTGTACACACCGTCCTTCTCTAGGTCGCTCTGCTTGATGACCGAGTTGAACGACTCGCGGGTGAAGTCGTCGGCGCCGTGCAGCTTTTGGTAGAACTCGGCGTCCATCTCGTCGAAGCCCTGCTCGTTGTCGAACATGCAGAACCAGGTGAGCGGGATCGACACGAACGTGATGGCAGCGAACGTGTAGAAGGCGCCGTCGTAGCCGAAGCTCTCGTTCTCGACCCAGATGGAGAAACCGAACGAGCCGATGGCGGCACCGGCCTTACCGGCAGCAGCCGACAAACCGTGGCACGTCGAACGGATGGGCGTGGGGAACATCTCCGTAGGCATGACGAAGGTGGACATGTTGGGACCGAAGTTGGAGAAGAAGAGAGCAAGACCGTAGAGGATGATGAAGAGTACGGCCTCCTCCTGAATGTCATCCCAGAAGATGGCCAGCACCAGGAACAGGATCGTCATGACCACGAAACCCTGCAGCTGGATGACCTTGCGACCCAAGCGGTTGATGAAGTATACAGCGACGTAGTAACCGGGCAGAGCCATCATAGCAACGAAGGCGTTCTGGGTCGTCACCTCCTGCAGCGAGGCATTCTCGACACCGACAACAGACAGGATACTGGCAGAGAACAAGTTCTGGGCGTAGAAAACAATGTCGAACAGGAACCACGTGCCAGCCGTACCCAGAAGGCTGACGCCGTAGTTGCGAATGATGAACGAAAGACGAGCACGCGAGGCTGTCGGGTTAGCATTAGCCGCAGCCTGGCGACGCTCCTCAGCGGCCTTGTAGGCGTCGGTCTCCTCAGCGGTGATACGCCAGTAGCACACAACGATGGCGGGCATGACACCAATAGCAAACAGCAGACGCCACACAGTCTCAAGACGAGATTTAGAGTTCTCGTCCTTGTCGGCGCTAGCTAGAGCCTGGATGATCAGGTTGCCCAGAATGGCAGCAGTCAGCGAACCCACTCCCTGCAGAGAGAACGTAAGAGCCACACGCTGGTTGCGGTCGGCCACGGACGTAGCATCCTCAGCCGTCGACGAAGCAGCAAGCGGGTACTCGCCGCCGATACCGATACCGAGGATGAAGCGGGCTACAACGAGGAACCACAGAGTAGCCTCGGCAGTGCCACCGTAGGCGGCCGTACAGAGGATTCCACCGAAGATGAGCAGGGCGCACGTGGCAATCATGTTGACACGACGACCGAATACATCACCAAGGTAGCCGAACGCCAGCTGGCCCACAACGGCACCGATGAGGGCCGCGGCGGACACCCACGACTTCATGGTGGACGTGTACACGTGCTTGCCGTACTGCTCCGTGAGCACAATGTTGATCACGTTCATCACGAAGAGATCGTAGGCATCGTTGAAGAAGCCGAGGCCTCGCACCAGGAACTTGTTCATCTTTCTGCGCTTGGGAGTCCTGTGGGCTTGCGAGGATCTGAGCAAAATGCGGAATGACCCAATGTCAAAGCTGAGTGTGGCGCCAAGACAGACGACGACACCAGCTGAAAAAGCTTAGCGGATATCTTGGTGGTTGGCCGCGAAGCTTCGCCTTACCCGCGATAGGCATCTGATTAGAAAATGGGCAAATAAAAAAAAAACACAGTGAAACGGTACAGGTTGCAGATTTTGTAGTGGTACAGAGACCTCTATTAATACCAGATGATGAATAGCCGGTGCGCTTGCACCCTCGAGATTCGCTGGGGCCCGAGCTCCTTCCGCTGCTAACGGATGCTAACGCAGTGGAATCTGGAGAGATTCCTGGTTGCACTCCTTCGCACGACGTTCAAAGTCAACAGATCGGCCAGCATGGCGAAAAAGGGGGGGGGGCTCG
Organism: Phytophthora infestans T30-4; assembly: GCF_000142945.1. NCBI lineage: Eukaryota > Oomycota > Peronosporomycetes > Peronosporales > Peronosporaceae > Phytophthora > Phytophthora infestans. Next base: position 786,577 of record NW_003303734.1, on the reverse strand, counting down.
CATTTTGTACATGCAAGATTAAAAATGGGCAGCTTAAATTAAACTGGGCTTGGCCGAAATTAACGCGGCACCACCAAGCGTGTGCCAATGTTTTTTCGGCAACGATCTCTTGGGAAAGACGCAGTGTTCCGGTTGAGTAAAGGGTTGCTGTGAGAGTGCTAATACATCCTGAAGCTTTTTCAAAGCACTTCTGCCCACTCGACTTGATTCTCTGTCGCTTTGGCCTGTGTTTCTAATTCCCCTATTCCCCTGACTATCCCCGCAATGCTTGTTTTGTAGGTTAACTCCAAAAAGCCGGTCTGGGTCAGCAGCTAGTTTTCGGTCAGTTTCGAGACATAGACTACCGATTTACTGGGACAATTCCAGTATTCGATTAAGCCAAACCGTGTATTACCTACTTCGCAATTGTTAGCGTTTGGGTTCATTTCGTCAAACTAATTTTGTCGTGCACCGAGAATGTGAACTAGTATATGTACGATTTGGGAATCCGCTTTCGGAGCCGCAGCTCCACCTCACTGAGGAGGGCGATGGGGGGACGCCCACCTCAGTGAGCAGGGCACTTGATCTTGAGCACATGCACACGGCGGGCCGGCATCAGTTTGAGACGGTGTCAGTGTCCGGTTTGTTGTTCGTTGTGCAGGCTTCGATAATGCGACCGAAAAGAGCTAAAATCTGCAGATTCGTCCAAATCAAAATCGGACTCTCCTATGAACCGTACCAAAATCGCAAAGTCAGGACATCATGTCCCAGAGACTGTGCAAGTCTAAAGAGATTAAAAAAATCCGCCGGTCCATTTCTATTTAAAAACCAGCAATCTGCGCGAAGATAATGTGGAGCATCTCTTTGAGTGAACGTGCTGCTGTCTTGGTACGTGCACATGTATGTACACTGTACATGTATTTAATACTGTAAGCAAGCTCTGACGCTCTTGGCAGCTCACCAGGATGTACAATCGGCACTTTCGTTCTCGTACCGTGAATTTCGCCTACCGAATAACCTTAGCTATGAATTACTCTTTGTTATCAATTACACTTCAATGTGGCCAATCAGAAGCCGCCAAACGCTGAGTGGGAAAAGAAGCCGTGCATCCTTAGTTATCAATTACACGACTTGACAACCAGTAATTTGCGTACATTATCCAGTATTCTCAAAGCCGCAGATGAGTCCAACGCAACGAAAACGCCCAAAGGGGAGGCCTCGCCTATTTGGTGGCAAGGGCCGCCAGCACCAACGAACACCATTACGGCGTACATCTCTTCACAAGATCGTCGCTGCGTGTACAGTCCCTAAAGAAGCCAAGAAGATGAAGGCACGTTGTAGTGGTGTAGCTACCGCTCTACCTTACTCAGTAGAGTTGAAACTTGTTCACTGGGTCGGGGACCTACGGGACGAAGGGGTGCCAATCACACCAATGATGCTAAGGTTGCAGGCACTCGCAGAAGCTAACGAAGCCGGTATCCACGCGTTCACGACATCCTGGAGTTGGCAGAGCCTGTTTAAAGGCCGCCATCGCTTAGCCCTTCGAGCTAAGACCCGCCAGGGTCAAATTTGCCCTCCCGAGCTCGACTTCTGGTCTCTGCACTGCAGATTGGGTGTAATGCATAACTAAGGTAATTCGGTACTGTACAAGTACGAAATTTATGGCTATTGAGGTCGTTCATTCAGGGAGGGACTCGCAGTCGGACCTACCATTGATAATATCGCAGGTGACTGCTTTGAACATCTCCTTTACCTAATTGGAGATATGAAAAGCACTACTATAAAAAACAGTTCACTGGATTGTTTTATGCGGGGCTCCATCGTACACAATGGCCATGGCTGGTAGAAAGCGAAGGCAGCACGAGACATTGGAGCGTTTCGTTTTAAGGGATCCAGGCTGCCAACGCTGCCCCATGCGGCGTTATTGACGTTGAACTAGCTACAGTAGAGTCAATTGCTGTAGTAAAAGTTCAGAAATCAGCTTTAATTTATCTTTCTCGGCCAAGTTAAATGACCTGATCATGGTACGGACGCACTGCGAGAAAGCACCGGAGCTTCGGGTGTCAATGGAGTTTCCGCTATCGATTTGAGCTTGATCGCTGCCTCCTCTACACTTTGAGGCTCATTTTTGCTCCCTCGGCGGCGATACACTCGAGAAGAAGAACTTTACGCAACAGTGGGCGATGTTCCCGTACGAGTCTCGCAAGCCGCAATTGGCGCTGCGTCGCCGATAAATTGGTCACCTTCTGTAGTGTTTCACCCATTCGGTCGTGCCAAAGCGACCACTTATCGTACTCGTCGTTTTCCACGGGTACAAGGAGCTTGCGCTGTGCACGTTGACGCGCCACCTCCGCAGACCACGAGAACGCATAGCCACACAAGCAATTTAACGTGTTACACCCATCCACCATAACAACTGTGACGTTACAGCCGCGACATTCCACGACGTTTTCATCCTCGATAAAGTCTCGACAGTCTCCACCGTGGTGGTTGGTGGCCTTGCACTTAAAGCAGACCTTAGCGCCACAGCAAATCGTATGCGTGTCCGGGTTCTTGTTCAAGTGACGCAGTAGTAGTGCTGCACGTCGCTCTTCGTCTACAATCTGTGGTAGCAGTCTCAACAAGACGTGCTCCGTATTGCTCTTAAATTTTTTCGATAAAAAGCTGTAAAATTCCGCTGCATCGAGACGATGATAGCAGTATTCTACACCACATTGATACAATCCATTTAGAGCTTCAACCTGCTCAGCTGGCAGCTCTAATTGGTCGTCTTCGTCGTCTCCATCCTCCGACTTTGCATACCGTTCGGGTAGCATTGTGTAGTCGGCAAGATGACAGCATGGACTCTGGAAGCCGCAGCTTTGACGACACAGCATCACATATTTATCCAATACGTGTCTGCTGCCATCTTGTTGCTGTTGTTGCTCCTCGTAGTTTATTTCTTGTTCAGGTACTTGGGTATCTTGTTGCGCTGACGTTGCTGGAAGAACGAACTGCTCCCATTGGTTCTTATTGAGTAGATTGAGACACACTGGACAACGAACTTTAGGTAGAACACCCGGGTAGAAGGAGTAGATACTGGAGGTGAGATGGCGTACCAGGCATTTGCCACAGACCTCGGCCAGACACTCGGCGCCGCACAGCTGAAAGACGGAAGATGGTGCGTCCATACAGATCTGGCATATAACGGGGAAAGGCTCCTGGTCGACGAGTGTTAAGGTGGCGGGTGCGACGTCATCTAAAGCAGTTGCTATGACCGAAACACGCTGAGTAGAGGCTGCCATGGCGGAAGGATGGCTAGTCGAGGAATGAGAGCATTATGCCAACTTCGAGCTGAAGTTGGGTACAGAAGATATGACCATCACTCAAGCGAACCTTGTTAAAATATAGCGGCATAGAGGCAAATGTACCTTTAGTCTAAAAACTAGGAAAAAAAATTAAAAGTTTTAAACTAAGATTGGCCATGTTTGTAGTTTTAATAATTTAAAACACTTACAAATTTTACATTTCTGAATTGTCAACCACTCACGACGCACAGCAGTTCTTCTTCTCGCCATTTTAGAAGCCCAGACCCCTACACCGCTCAGGACGCCCCTTCTCACTCCCCCCTCAGTGTAACGCATTTTTACTAATACAAGCCCCGTTACGGTACTGCCTATGAGACCTGGGTGCCTGGCGTACCTCACCTTCTCTAAAACCTGCAGCTTGAATTGATTGTTGTATTTCTGGGCTCGCCCACTAAGTCACTTTGTTTCAGTATGATTTAGTTAACGGAGACTGCGGTTCTCCCGCAATCTCAAATCGGGCGAGCAGTGTCTTCATCGTTGCTTTCCTCTTGTGCTAGTGACCTGTTTCAGTATTTTATTCAGTAAGCGGTCACCTATCATCAAGCGCGCTGAGTTATGAGCCCAAAGCCTCAGCTTGAGTTCTGTCAACTTGAAGACAAGATAATTTGCTTCGCCCGTTTGCTAGACCCCAGCAGCGTCTGCTTCGTTGTCATGGAAGCAGCAGCATCAGCGACAACATCAGTTAGCACATAGAGCTCTTCAAGGGTGGATCGGATCAAGTGGAATCGGCGGTGCTGCGGCTGGTGGGGGCCAAATTGGTGGCAGCGTGGCTGTCACAGCTAAAACCACTAAATATCAACGTGCGACTATTTCAGTAAGTGCTCTTACTCCAGCTCAGGTTGCTCTTGCAATTTGGTCTGCAAGCTATGGGCAGGGTTTCCAAACTGAAGCTCCGATGGCTGCGAGTTCTTTAAAAAAAATGCCTGCTCAATATGCCTCCCCCCACTTCATCCAATCTTACAAGACCTTCCCTATCATGACCCTATCCCCAAATGACGTTTCTCTTCCAAGGACGGACCCACAATGGAGGGTAGTTTTAGCTTGTATCAGGCTCAATTGAGCTTATTTCTGGAGTGCTTTAAAGCATGGGGTTGGTGAATGGATCAATTCAGCGGTCAGTACTGCCTGGCTATGATCAAGACAAATACGACGAGCTAGATGAAATCGTTAAGGACTCTATCCTTCGCGGTGTTAAGAAGGAGGACGCGGAAAGAATATGTGACTTTACCACGGGACGCGCAAGGTGAGTGATTCTGGGGCCACACTACACTAAAAGGGAGTTTGTAAGCTGTAGATGACTGGTGAAGAAAGTTTTACACGCTGCTTATACTCGAGACCCGACAATGGACGAAGGACGTGAAGGAGTTCACGAAACACGTTGCGCACTGGCTAATATGAAGCGTGCCATAGATGCACACTTTCATGGTCTATATCATCTTGATGGACGTAGTGCAAACCCATCGCACTGTCGTGCGTCAGTTCTCGAGGACTCTCACATCTGACTGTCGTCTAGCGCTCGTTCAATTAGCCAGCGCTCTAACATCCGAGACAAAAGTAGATGAGATCGTGACGAGAAAGAAGGCTCGTGCAGCGGGGTTGCCGTAGCTTTAGCGTCAGAGGAAGACATTCGACTCAAAGAGTCCGTAATACAAAGTTCATTATCCCAAGGAACCTTAGCACAGCCCTATAACCAGGGATTACGTATTAATAGCTCAAAATAACTCTCCTGCTTCAAAAGCTTAAGTGTTTTATTTACCTTTTATTGCGGCCAAGCCGCCTAGAGGTAAATGTATATGTTTAACTATCTAGCATAGTTAAAGCTAATCAAATGTCTAATTTAATGGGCCTAGTTTAAGCCCACTACTTCGGCTTACACATTAGCGCACGTGTATGAGGAAGCGTAAATTGCGCTTCACTTAGATAAACTATACTTTCGTCCGAAAGTACAGATTTACTTAAATAGGAAAGCAAAACCGATTTCCGGTAAAATGAGAGCTGTTTATTTGTTTGTTTGGGTTTTCCTCCTAATCTACTATTCTAAATGAAAGGAATTTATCAACGAATGGTTGACAGAATCCTACTATTCTAATCGGCTGAATATATTGACTTTCAACCCATGAATGCCTTGAATGCATACAGACCAACAGTCTGCCACATGTAACCATTGGTGTCTCTCACATCAATGTAGAAAACCTTTTTCGTAACCTAGTGGCTATGTGTAGCCACTTGCGTATAACCACGTTACCCCCCCCATCTGTTATGCTAAGACTCTCTTGTCTTAACACATCATTCAAACTATTGACGAGCCCGTCAAAACGTTTGAGAAACCCGAGTTCATTTCGCAATGAGCTCGCCGAAGAAGAAACCCGCGCAAGAGTCTGCTCCGGTAGATATGCCTGCACGTGCAGGCACTACCACTTCAGTGTCCGCGCAGGTGACACGCTCGCGACACAAGGTAATCTTTCTGTCACGCAATATCACGCAATGTTCAAGCAAAAGCGTGCACAAGTTACGACTGACAAGCCGTCAGTCGTCATTGAAGGATCGTCCGTTATGTCTCCCGGTGGAGACATACCCATTGACTATGGGTCTGACCTTTAAGACGTCCCCATGGAGGACGAGGACACCTCGTCTTCAGCTGTCGACTCTAAGTCAACCAAGCTAACGCCCGATCCTCCTGCTGGGTCGCGGCGTGGCCGTGACGATGATTAGGAAGCTCCCGAATCGAAGCGTCCGCGTAATGAAGAAGAGGCGCAGCCACCTGTGCCGGTGCCGCCTTCTTCTTCGCGTACTGCAGCGCTCCCTGAATGCCAACCACATGCGAAATTGCTGACAGGTTCGGCGCGACATCGCCGCCGAACCGATATGATTGTATTTGTGCAGCACCATCAATGATGACGCTCAGGCCGTCGACACGTACTTTGATTTGTCAGCGAATCAAAGGCACGACTAATACATCGGACGCTTCCATGGGCTCCGATGGAATGCGTCGAAGAAGACTTCGCGCAAAAGCAGAGTGCCCGAGGAGGTGGCACTTTGTCAGTCTTGGAACGTATTTGTTGTGACCTTCAACAACCATGTGAAAGGCTACCGCGAGCGTATTTTCACGGCTCACCAGCGCTTCGAGACCATCTCAAAACGTAATCTCATCGATCGCCTCCATAATGCCGCTATGGAAACGGGAATCCCCTGGGCGGCTCCACCTGAAACTGCGTGCTCGCACTGACGAGGAGGGGCAGTGTGCCTTTCTGAACGCGATGTTCTCGGATACACTTCTGTACGCGTACCCGCTCCTCTGCGAGACCTCCGTGCTCAACTTGAGCACCGTGATGCGCCCCGTGCTGGTGGCTCTAGCAGTTTTAGTGCATGCATTATGCCTGCACTCGGTTCTGGACCTCGTACGCCCTCACCATTGCCGGAACGTCCTTCATCAGGACATCCCGTGCCCCCCCCCTCGATCTCGATGGGGAGGAAATCCTCTCCAACGAATACGAAGACGAGCCTGAGCTCGATTCTTCTTCGGGGCTTCATAGTCCACGACTCCCTCGACGATCCGACGTGTCGAGCCGTCCGCGTCACGCAGCGGTGGTGGCGGGGGCGGAAAGATAACCTTCGTATGGCCAACCCCACCTTGACCATAGCCCTCGCTCTACACGATCGTGTCGTCGTTCTGGAACAATCCCAGAGCGCGGAGTTCGCTGCTCTGCAACTGGATCTGCGCCTACAGAAATCGCAGGTCGTTGAGGCTGCTCCGGCCGCTTCGAACATCCAAGTCGCACTTGGATCAGAGCTGAGGCGCCTCCACGACCGCGTCGTCGCGCTCGAGAAGCTGGCTCACGCCGCTTCGTCGTCCTCGAGCCATCAAGACTAGATGGGTCGTGTTGCCCGTGGGGCTTCGGCCGCCTGACGTAAAATGTCGGATGAAGTCGCATGCTGGACGGTACGTTCAACGCTTACGCGTTTCCATGCCGTTCAAGTATTGTGAGCGGGCCGATGAAGCTCGAAGCAAGCCTGCTTGCACCGAAGTCAGAGACTGTATGTCGTGGTCTCGTGTAGCTAACAGAACTGACGAACCCTTTTTGACCACATTTGTGTTGCCTCTACCGACATTGTCTGCGCTCAGCTTCTGTTTGTCTACAGAAGCTGCTATTGCTGGACAAACGTATTACGGCTTGTCGGCGATGGACAATATCCACTGATTGCGTGCTGAATGGCTTGTTCAGCACGGCTTCTTTCTCCGCCGGAGACCTGGCCTGCGCGGTGTATGTGCCCCGCACAGACACGGTGTTCTGTGTCTTCCCCTCGCTCCCGGAATGAGACGCTTGTCTTCGCGTCGTCACAGCTGATACCACGTCGGTGTCAGTGTTCTCATGCAGCAATTGCAACGCAACCGTAAATCTTCCCCTACATAAGGATTAACTCACCCCTTCCAAGCAAGCTTGGAAGGCGTAGATGCCGCATGGCATTCACGTAAAACAGGGTATGCCCTGTTGAGGCATGCACCGAGTGGTTGATGGCAAACTCTGCCATCGGCGACAAGTCGCTTCACTGTGGGAGCGAGTGTATGTAGCTCTTCAGTACGTCACCGATCACGCGATTCACGAGCTCGGTCTGTCCGTCCGTCCGTCTGCGGATGAAACGCAGTCGCCATCGACAGCTGTGTTTCAAGAAGTGTGAACACCTCTTGCCAGAACCGCGCTGTAAAGCGTGGATCACGGTCCGACACAATGTCGAGTGGCATTCCATGGTGTTGGACCACCATGTCAACAAACAGTCGTGCAGTCTGCAAGGTCGTGACCAGCCGGTACTGCAGCAAGATGAACCATTTTGCTGATTCGGTCAGCAAAGACCACAACGCCAATCCTCCGCTTGTTGTCTGGCGGAATACTGAAAACAAAGCGCATAGAATTGAGCTGACAACACTCTGACGGTGTCGGTAGTGCTTGTAGTGGAGCCTGTGAATACGCAGCAGGCTTCACGCATTGGCACACTTCACAAGCACGTACGTGCTTGCGCACCCACTTGTACTGGTGGTTCCAGTAGAAGTATCTCGTGAGAAGGGTGTATGTCCTCTCACAGCACGGATTCCTTGCATCCCCTACGGCATCGTGATACTTGTACAGGATCCGCATACGCAGATCATAATCATTCGGCACGACGATGCGATCCGCACTGTCGTACATTGCGCTGTAAAGCAGCAGCCCTTCGTGCACACGATATCGGTGTGCACGAGCTCGCAGACGTTGTGACAACTTCCGACGTGACACGTCGGAAGGTGCTAAGACATAGTTTAGCAGTTGTTTTACGTCGTCAATTTATGTCGACGACGGAACACTTACTCGTTCGACGCCAATTCAATTGATGTCGGTTGTCTTATCAGCGTAATCGGATCGACGCAACAGCGCGTCGATCACCAGATTCAACCTTCCAGGTTCGTACTCAACCTGGAAGTCATTCTCCGCAAAGAGCAATACCCATCTCGCCATTTGTTGCGAGATGTGTGGAGTTTTCACTGCTGTTCGCAGTGAAGCGTGGTCGGTGTAGACCACGAACGGTCTATTCCCAAGTAAATACACTCGGAGCTTTGCGAGTGCATACTTCATGACAAGGAGCTCCTTGTCATGTACAGGGTAGCTACGCTCAGTTGGCTCAAGCTGACGTGACTGGTAGTAGACCACATGATCACGTCCCTCATGATCGTGCTGCATCAACGCACATCCGATCGCAAAATCGGACGCGTCACACACGATGTGGAATGGGCGATCTTGGTCAGCCGCTGCCAGGATCGGCGCCTCAGTCAAGTCCTGCTTGACTGTATTGAAGGCCTGCTGACACTCAGCAGTCCAAATCCACTCAGCCTCCTTCTTCAGGAGATGTGATAGCGGGCGAATCTTGCCCGCGTAATTCACAACGTACTTGCACACGTACTTGCACAAGTACGTTGCAAGTCCAAGGAACTGCCTCAGCTCCTTCCTAATGCGTGAGAGGGAATAGCTTTCAATATTCCTCCTCTTCATGTGCCCTAGGCTAAAATTACCCCTTGTTGTCTGAATGCCAAAAATATTTTTAGCATAAAATTTTGACTGAATTGAAGTATTCAGACAAACATATTTCGTCCGAACTCCCGACAAATATTTGTCTGAAGGCGTTCGAGCGACACACCTACCACTATAGTTGCCAATTCGCTAAAATGTACAGAGAAGTGGATCTATCAGAGATCTGATTGGCTAATATTAGGTGTGGTGTACCTTGATCATAATCACGATGTTTTATCTGTCGGAAAGATCACTACTGTATATTCAGCTATATCAATCCCTTAACTTATAAATGGCTGCACATACAATTTAAATGCTACAGTACTTTTATGGATAACGACGAGGGCTTAAAAGAATTTGGGAACCGTTTGAGGCCAGGACTATAATTAGGGAAACGTACATGATTTCAATCCTGAATCTGTCCATGATTGTAAGTTAAAATTTGTTTCGGTCTCTGCTATTTCCGATCCCTTTAAATTACCGGATTGTCTTTCATTTTGGTTTCTTCCGCCAGTTACGTGAAGCATTCGAGGACGAAGTGGGAGATATGCACGCTCGGAGCAGATCTCTTCGCCGTAGAGGACCTGGTCTATCGGGCGTCACGCGTGCTAGTGATACGGAGCCGCCGGTGCCAGGCGCTGAGCAGTTTGAAGATTCAGCTGAGCAGGAGGACGAGGACGCTAGCGCTGGCTTTGACAATCGTGAAGACGTGGGGGGACTGGATGATGTGGATGTATTGACGGTGGAAAACGATGGTGAGGAGGCGTCTAATGAGGAGAATCGTAACGATGGCAATGTGTCTGTGACTGTGGAGGCGCCAACTACGTGGCATGCGGATTGGGACGCCTGGCATGCGTATTTGTTGCTGTATTGTAAGCGTACCATGTAGGTCCTTCCCGTAAAGGAGACGATGTCCCGTGCTGTGAGAAACAAAAGGTTGCTGAAGACTAAGAAAGGGGAAACCTCGTCACAGCTGGCTCCTGAGGGTTTCGATCCATACCATCGTACGTACATCTGTACGCATGGGTGGAAGAAATGTAAGTCTCGCAGTGAAGGAAGTCGGCCGCACCAGCACATCCGGCTGACGGATTGCCCCTTTCGCTCTGTCGTCCAATGGAACATGGCCAAGGCTGAGCTGCAGGTGAAACACGGATGTTTTGCTCATAACCATCCAGTTTCAGTGGCTGCATTTGCAACATACCCTACGTCACGTGGTGTAGATGATGCGATTGTTACTGCCCGTGTCGATGGAATGCTGGCTGTTGGAGCCAAGCGCTCTCGTATCTACGATTATCTTTGGAGCATGGCCAGAACGTAATTCAGATTGACGTGGATAACCTGGTGCGAAACTACACGTCCGCGAGCAGTAACGTGAACGACAATGAGGCTACTGCTCAAGAAATCGCACGGTTTGCCGCCGCCGATCCTGAAAACGTGTCTACTATTGCGGAGACGGAAGCTGGTGAAAGTGGGGTGATTTCGCTTGCTACGGCTCATATGCGTCGCATTTACGGCAGGTTTAGCGATGTTCTTTTGGTTGACTGCAGTCATAAGACCAACAGGTAGCTCATATTATATGTTACAGGATTAGTCCTGTATTTTACATGATTTTTCCATGATTAATTTGTAGGTACAATTATCAACTGCTTACCTTCATGGGGATGAATGAATTTGGGGAGGGTGCTGTGGTGCAACTGTCTCTTATTGAAGCGAACGGAGATTTGCACATGGAGAGAGCAATTGCTCATTTTAAGCGGTCGCACCCGACTCGGATTAAGTTGTTGAGAGTTATTGTGGTTGACAAAGAGCTCAATGAGATTCGGGCACTGGAGGAGCACTTCCCAGAGGCTAGAGTGATTATCTGTCACTTTCACGTTATCAAATACTTGAAAGAGAAGCGTTCCAAGCCAGAATTTGGAAAGATTTCGTCGGAGGACGCATCGCAGATCGATGCGGCTTTTCACAAGATGGTTTACGCGCAGTCGGAAGACCAATACACTGAGGCGCACAATGCATTGTGTGGTATTTGCGATCGCACAGGGATGAGTGGTTTATTTAGTACTTTCAGAAGAATTGGGACTCATGTCAAGATCGTTGGGTTTCTTACTTACGGTCAAAGCTTCCTCGCTTCAAGAATCACACGAACAACCGTCTGGAGAGTTTTTTCGGGAAGTTGAAGGACGCGGTGGATTGCTCTATGAGTATGGCCATGTGTGTGGAGGCCATTGTTGCTTACGATTGGCGGGTGCAGAACGAGTATGAGTACCGCTTGTCTCGGATCGGACGATTTGTGAACAGCAATCACGACGAGGAGATGACCAACGTTCTCCGCTTCACTACACACTACGTTGCGCGACAGATTGAAGGACAGTATGCTGCAGCTCTGGCTAAATGTGCGTCGTACAAATTCAGTGAAGATCCGGACGTTGATGGAGATGTTTTGGTATCTGGAAAGTTTTCGGAGCATCGTTTGTGGACGTCCGATTGGAAATGCGACTGTGAGTTTTCCATTTTGATGTGTTTACCCTGTCGTCATGCAATAGCTTATCGTAAACACGTTGGTGTGTCTAGGCCGTTCATTCCATGGTGTTGCATTGACGAAAGGTAAATGCAAAGTACTTTCCAGTTTTATGATCATGTTAATGACCCAATTCTAATCATGTCTAATCCATTATTATGATCCTGTATTTTTCCATAATTGCGCAGATGGACAACGCCGAATAGACCACTGAAGCAAGTGAAGCAGTTTGCGTACGAGAAATTCACCATCACTGGTCCAGGATCTGTCCGAAAGAAGATGCGTACTCAGTCTAAGCGGTACCGTGAAGCTGTCCGAGCTACGCATCTTATTGCAAGTGAAATGGATGATATTCAGGATGAAGATGAATTCGATGACATGTTGAAGTTTGTGTTGACTCAGTGGAGAAACGTTTGTCAGCGTAAGATGGGCGAAAGTGAAGACATGGATCCAAGTGGAAGTTCATCAAAGGAGAGTATTAGCAACCTGAAGGCAAAGGCAACTAGACGCGAATTCGACATCAGCTCTAGTGACCTCGAAGAAGAGTCCCAGGAGTCTAGCAGCGAAGGTCGGCGTCTATCCCCGGCGCAAGGTGCTGCGCCGGTTGCGATCCGCTTGAACCCCAAGGCAAAGAAAGTTGGAGCTCCAAAAAAACCTAAGAAGAACACGGTCGCCGGCGAGAAAGAAGGTCGTCAATGGTTTGAAGCTGCAGAATCTGGACGTAAATTGGCAGGCGCGAAAGCTCTGAAGGAGCTGTTGAATGATTTGTTTGGATCGGGACATGCCAGGCTTAGCGGAGACAGAGAAACGCCTCTCAGGAATAATTGTCCGGCACACGGACTCGGCCAACATGAAGCCCAAGCTGAAGATGTCGAAGAATCCTGTACTGATACAGGATCCCTTCTATATTCTCCTATCCAAGCTTCTAGACGCGTGCATGAAGGTTTTGCCGGTATCCAACACGAATACGGCAGCTGTATCTGTCGATGTATCGCAACCAAGTCAGTCTCACGACGCAGAAGATGACTTGGCTCCACAGACTCACGAAACAGTGCTCATTAAAGACGTCGGCCAGTTCTCCAGAATGCAAATAGAGATATTCAAGCGAGTCAGGAATCTCAAGGGCATCGTAGAAATGGGTCTGAACACGTACAGGTGGATGACAGAAATCGGCATCCCAGCGTTACCAGCAGAAAATCATGCCTTCGCCAAGAAGATAGCCGCAGAGGTTAAGGCTACTTACCCCTACAAGCAAATCCAGGGACTTCCGGCTGTCGCTGATTTCCAGTACGCAATGCTCTATCGTGCTACACACCAGCATGGCTTTCAGATGCCTCCATACGTGCGCTGTGTCTGCGTCTATGCCAAGATTACCGAGAGTGTCGCTTCGCCGGCTTTCAAGACGCAGCAGTCAAAACGAAATGTACGAGAGCTACAGAGAGGACTGTTTTGAGCGACGCAGTCCGCAAGTGTGCTGAATCAAGTCAAGGAAGAAGGCGTGGAGTCGGTATTTGTTCCCGTGAACTATGGCAACTTGCATTGGTGCTGTGTGGTAGTCAAAGTGAGCGCGAAGAGGATCTTCTACTACGAATCGATGAAACAAGCGGCGTATATGAGCGCGACAAGGGATGTTGCCGCTGGACTGAAGATCGCAGGCCTGAATGACTTTGGTGTAATTCCACAGAACATCCCGATCCAATTTGACGGCTTCAGCTGCGGCGTTTTCGTGTGTTGGATGTTTATCTGGCACATTGCCGCCTTACCGCCTCAAGATATGAGCGACGCTTCGCTTCCAAGGCGTCCTTTGGAATTGTTTTGCTACCTGCTTACTGGTCGACTACTTCCAGCGGAGACTACACCGAGTACTTTGACGGAGGAAAACGCTCCTGCGCCGCAGACAGAGGACACAAATTTGGACAACGACGAGGTGCCTCCAACCCAAGTTGCAGACAATTAAGTGCTTGGAGGTAGCTTGCATCTTGACGTCGAATACATGTAATTCTGCATTAAGATTCGTGCAGACACAGATCAAGTCTTTGATCCGAGATTTTTTTCATGGGATAAAACAAGACTAATCCTGTACAATGAGGAAATTATTGAAGTACAAAACTTCGATCCCTGATTAAATAATGGTAGAGACAGGATTAATCCTGCAAAGCGGATAGCCACACGTTTCTTTCTTCCAATCTTTCGAAGAAATTCTTCTCCAAAAATTTATCCACAGTGCTTTTATTCCCTTTAAAAGAGGTTTTTTCACCAGCTAGGAATTAATTTCGTTCCCCCATTAGTCGTTTCCGATATATAATCCTGGCCTCCAACAGCCGCCAAAGAATTTTACCCCAATGCATGTTGTGGCGCGGATTCAATTTCGCGATCTCACTTTCAAGCCCAATCACTCTAGTAAAGAATTACTGCAAAGGAGGTCTGGTTGAAAAAAAATAAACCTCCATTTTACAAATTCTCAGATAAAGCATTGGAATACATGTACCGTATAAACATATTATTCTCCCTCCTAGAATTGATATTTATCAGAAGTCAGTAAAGTTTCCTCAAAAGCTGAAGGCGGCTTGCTAATAAACAGATAAGCTTCAACTGAACTGATCGATCAAGCACCTCGACGATGCCGTATTTCATCCTCGATGTAAAAAAGAAAGCGAAACGCTACCCAATCAAAATCGGCGACGAACAAGCAGTTCCTATCTACCAACTGCCATCTTAGCTGATTAAGTAGAAGTTTCAAGCCCGCAGCTTAAACGCTAGACCGCAATTCCCAGTGTAGTGGCCTCCTTCTTTAGTTTGTGTTTTTGAAACGCAACATTCACATACTCCCCTCGAATCCTCTTGTCGACCGCGGTTGCCTGAGAGCGTTGTATGTTGAAAGCCCCCGAAAAGAAGTTACGTTCGCTGATACGCCTCTCAAACCACTCTGCATACAGCTCGGATTTTAAAGTCTCCGCGGTCTTTTTCGGATCTAGCTTTCCTTTAGCCTCATACAGCAGTGATGCCAGCGCTCGCTCTCCATCGACTGTCTTGAAGGCCTGAAGCATACTAATAGTTGACCCCTCACTCTTATCGACGTTAAACTTGTTTAAATAGCCAATCCAAACCTCCAAAACTGGTGCGAAATTGTCGGGTCATCGAGCTGTAAGTTTTTGTAAACTTGAGCGGGAGGTAATTTCTGGTGTAGCCAAACGGTGAGCTGCTCCAGCTGCAGCTCCGTCGCCAGTGTTTTCGTTCTCTCCGACGACGTTGAAGATGTCTTTGCCAGCTCGAGCATTTTTGTCACCTGAACTTCTCCGTATTTGCTTGCGAGCGTCTCGGCCATCGTCACTGATTTTTTCGGGTTTTTCTGGTTGAACATGGAGATGTAGTGCTGCAAGATACTCAGCTTGGGGTTGGTCAGGAGATCGTCCACACTATCACCGAGGTTAAGCTTCTTGAGAACCTTGACTGAGCGTTTGTTTTGCATCAACCACCACTGAAGCTGAAGTTTATTTGCAGTTGTCAGCTTCGGTGCTGCAGCCTTGATCACTACTTCAACAGCAGGAAGCCTATTAGCTACTCTGCTTTCACCATCGGTATTGCCTGGCCTGAGGAGTCTATTAGCTGTTTTGTAGCTCTCGGTAGCCCGACGAGCCAGCTTTGAGTTGATGGCTGCGCTGGAACTGCCCAAGACAAGGAGGAGGGGGATGACAACAGCCAGCAGAACGGCTGACTGAAAGCGCATGGTAGATGAGCGTCAACTTTCTCGCTTTGAAGAAAGTGACTGCCAGAGTTTACGTGGCGTTCAATGTCCGTAATCCGTGCCAGCTGGGCTTTCTTCAGATTGTCGGTCCATTCTTTGTTGACGCCCGATCGCTTTATCAGTACATGTACTGTAGGAAAAATTATCCCGTACAAATATCATTTACTATTTTTAAAATATTAATAGTACTATATTCGATATTAAATATAAATAGTAGCTTAGTTTTTCAAAAGCTAATGAAGTATGATTTTTAACTCAGAGATTTGAAAAATACTAGATACTAAATGATATTGTTTCATGATATTTCCAGCTCCTCTGTGAGTTGACATGTTTCTATAGGAAGCTTGTATTTAAAAAATCAAAAACAGACAGAGCAGCTCCAGGGGTACACTGTGAACCCTTTTCATAAACGTAAAAAGCTACAGTCTAGCTAGACGACGCTTTCCTCTCCTGCTGCACTGCTGCCTTTACTAGAGCTCCCCATGCCTGACTGAAAGCAGTCTGGTGACTGTCCTTGATCCAACTCTGCAATTCCGCCTTTAGAAACAGCTTCCCGTCCTCTTTACTCCACTTAGCAACAAGAGCACGACGTGACGCCACGCGGTTCTGCTGCAACTTCGCAACCAACAATTGAATCTTCTTGTCAAACTTCTTGCGGATCAGCGTGTGACTAGGCTCCTTCAGTGCGCTTGAGAACGGCAGCAAACTCGTGATAACTTGACCATCCAGTAGGAACTTAGCGAACCACCGATACTTGCCGCCCAATCCGTCCTTCGAGTCCGACGTAACTTGGTCCGGATACGGGATACGCATCGCCGGTAGAGCCCACTGATGGATGCCATACTGCGCCTTAGCATAGCACTGCACCTCGTCCAGTTCGCGATGGTAGAACGGCGCGGGCTCAGCTAGTGGCGGCGCATACTTACATAGCGGTGTGTTCTTGCCGATCCCCGCCAGCCATTCCGGTTCAATAGCGGTCACCATTTTCATGTACGCACGGGTAGTCCGCATGATGTGTTGGTATACTACAAACTGCGGTAGTTTGCTCGGGTTGGGCGTGAACACAGACGAGTGGGGGTGGATGTATACAGGCTCCTTCACTTGCCCCGTAGCGGCAATGTACGCACAGTTACGCTCAATCTTTGTGCCTTCCGTGATGGTTCCAGCCGGTACCCGCTTGGCCACTTGATCCAAGAAACCAGCAGCCACGATCTGACGCAACACAGCTTGAGTGTCAAGGTCTGGAGGCGGCATCTTTGGCTTGAGTTCTACAGTGTCTTCTGCGTACAATTTGTTGACAATTCGAGTCAATTGTTGTCGTAGCTTGAGCATATTCTGCATCGTCTTCTCGTGTAGATGATTGTCCTTACAGAACTGACTACTGCCTCCAGTATACGCATAAGCGCCGGCAGCACGCAGCAGACTCAAGACGTCGCTCTCCTGGTCGATCCATTGTGCGTGTTTGCGCATCTCTTCGGCCTCGCGCCATTCCTTCTCCATGTCCTCCAGCTCGCTCTTGTTTTCTTCCTCATTCTCTTCTTCATTCTTCTCTTTTTCACGACGATCCAAAGCGTGGATGAACGGAGAGTGACCTGACAGACCAGCGACGATAGCAATCGTGTACTCCACAACTTCCAGCTTCTGTGCAAGCAGCAACATCTTCGCGAACCGAGCAGCTACGGGGAACTTGACGAGAGCGCGTCCTAGACCCGTGATGGCCTCGTCGTCACCTGGAGACACCGCACCGAGGTTTACCAGTGTCGCAAGTGCATTCTTGACTGCTAGACGGTCCGGAGGTGTCGGGAACGGGAACTGCGACACGTTATGGATCCCCATGGCTTTCATTTGAAGCACCAGGTCGTCTATTGGTTGGCACAGGATCTCAGGAGACGAGAACTTCTGAAACTCCGTGTCGTACACTGCAGACGAGTACAAACGGTAGCAATGACCGGGACCTGTACGGCCGGCACGACCGGCACGTTGATCTGCGCTGGCCTTGGAGATCCACTGCACTTTAAACGACGAAATGCCGTTCGCCAGATCAAACACACGCTCCTTGGTACGTCCAGCGTCTACCACGTATTTGACACCCGGGATCGTCAACGACGTCTCGGCCACATTGGTAGCTACAACGACCAGTCGATGGTTCTCTGGAGGCGTATCAAAGACCTTCATCTGCTCGTCATTAGGCAGCAAAGAGTACAGCGGCAGTACGTGCAAGTAAGGCACAGCCAGCTCTTCCACGTCTTCGTCTTCATCGTCGGAATTGCGCTCTTGTTCCTCCAAATTATACGCGATATCCTCGTCATCCACGTCGTTACCGTACACTTGATCGTCCTCCAAGTCCGCTTCTTCTTCGATGTCGTCGTGTTCCCTTAAGAAGTCGTCTTTACTCTTGTCGGTAGGTCTGCGTTGTGCACGGAATGCTCGACTGCATTTAAGCGCAGCAGCCTTCTTGTGTCTCGCAGCGACAGAGTACGCTCGACTGAGCTTACGACATAGCTGCAGGATCTCGCGTTGGCCTGTCAGGAACACCAACACGCCTCCTTCGGGTAATTTCTTGTGGATTTTAATCACCTTCTTGTATGCTTCGTCCACGTAGTTGTCCAGTTCTGTGCGCTTGTTAAAGTGTATAGTCACAGGATACTGACGAGCATCCACACGCAGCACAGGCGGCGGAGAGGGGAACAACCGCTGGTTCTGCGTAAAGTCCTCTACACGCAGAGTAGCCGACATAATCACCAGTTTCAACGGCTTGATAGGCTTGTCAGCAGTCTCTTTCTCGTCTTCTGACAATGCCTGGTACGCTTCTTCTTCCTCTCGCGACATTTGAGCTCTCAGCGGCGCTATTCGAGACAATAAACCAATCAAGATATCCGTGTTCACATTGCGTTCGTGGGCCTCATCCAGCAGCAGGATGGAGTACTGACGCAGTAGAAAATCCTGCTGGATCTCCTTGAGTAGAATACCGTCCGTCATAAACTTGATACGCGTGTGTTCACTCACATGTTCAGCGTCGTATCGAATCTGGTATCCCACGTGGCCTTTAGGCGCTCCGAACGGCACATTGAGCTCCTCTGCTACACGTTTAGCGGTGGATACAGCGGCGACACGACGTGGTTGGGTGACTCCGATACGTCCACTGTTCGACGGATGATCAGGGTGTCCATAGCCAGCTTCGTAGAGAAATTGAGGAACCTGTGTGGTCTTGCCACTACCAGTCTCACCACATAGGATAATGACGTCGTTCTCAGTGATCGATTCCATGATTTCCTGCTCCGAACTGCACACAGGAAGCTGCATACGCGCCATCTGGATCTCGGGCTTGCGTGACAGAGTAACCAGTGTGTTCTTGTATGATAGCGACATCTTCTTGCTGAGTTGGCGCATTTCTTGCGGGGTTTTCAGCACGATCGGCTTGGGTACATACACGTCAGCGGGGTTTACAGACGGTTCCTCTTGTTTAGAAGCAGCTGCTGGCTGTGGCTTGCCAGATAGAGCGCGTAGACGACGCTTCTCCTCGTTCTGCTTGCGCAGAGCGTCCAGTTTCGTCATCGCTGCACTTTGAGAGCTTGTACGCTTTGCTTCTTGCTCCGGATCCTCTTCAATCTGTTGGAGAGTCATGACGGACGTAGCGTCACTGGTCTCAGGCTTGTGAGTCTCCTCTTGTGGCTCTAGCATCGGCACGGAGCGACTGGATACGGCTGCTTTCTTCTTACGACGCTTCTTCTTACCAGTTTTATCCTGCACAGCGTCATCGGTAGGCTTGTCAGCCTTAACTTCAGCTTCTTTTGACGTCTTCGTAGCAGGTTTTGCCTCCTCCATCGGCTCATCGTCTTCTTCACGTCTGTCCTGCTTCTTGAACAGCTCGCTCTTGGCATCTTCGGACAGTTCAATGCCTGCTTTCTGTCGGTTTAACGAGCGTTTGAGTCGTTCCCGTAGTGTCTCCTTGTGACCCATCTGTGACGTGCTGTACAGAAGCTTCATCTGGTCCTGCGACAGCTGCTGCTTCTCTAGCGACTTGTACAAGTCTGCACGTCTTGCTTCTTTCACTTTCCTGGCTGCGATGGCTTCTAGTTTCTTGCGTTTGCTCTTACTCATGTGCTGAGCCTGCTCTATCAGCTCTTCGGGTATTTTCTCGGCCTTTTGCTTCTTCTCGCGGCGACCAGGAAGTACAAGTGCACCGCCAGCATCTTCTCCACCCATTTCCTCCAATAGTTCGGCCGAAAGCAGCCCAGAATCCTTGGAAACGTCAGCTTCGTCCTGCTCGTGCTCCTTGTTCGTATCATTCTCCTGCGTCTCCTGCGGCGTCTTTTCAAACGTTTCTTGCACGTTTACCGCCTTCGCCGTCTTGGCCTTCTTCTTTGCCTTGGCATTACCGCTCTGCTTTCGTTTCTTCGCCGCCATGATCACACACACGCAGTCAAAGATTCCGCCTTGCGTGTCAATCCGCAATGCGGTAGCCACCAACGAAACGTCACAAAGACTGGTACGCTGTACCAGCACTCACATCATCCAATCACAAGCTCATTTCTAACGATTTTGTACCCAATCACATTTGTCTTTCAATTGGCTGGCTGGAGAACCTTCCAGTTGCCGTTCTACCTCTTTTTGCTCTACCTAAAGGAAGTGAACCATGCCGACTAAGCGCGTCAAGGGCAAGAAGAAGCTCAAGTCCATCAAGGCCAAGCAGACCGATGCGATGGGCAGCAAGCGCCGTCTGGCCAAGTTCGGCAAGGAGCAGCGCAAGGGCATGCGTGGCTCTGCAGCCAACTACATCACGCGCAGTCAGGCGCTCAAGCGTCTGCAGGTGACGCTCAAAGACTTCCGTCGCTTGTGTATTCTGAAGGGAATCTACCCTCGCGAGCCCAAAAAGAAGCCTTCGGGCAAGGACAAGACGTACTACTACCTCAAAGACGTCATGTTCCTGGCCCACGAACCGGTTCTCGAGAAGTTCCGCGAGTTTAAATCCTTCATGAAAAAAGTCAAAAAGGCTATGGGCAAGAAGGACTACGAAGACGCCAAGCGCAAGCACGAGAACCGCCCTACCTACGAGCTGGACCATATCGTCAAGGAGCGTTACCCTCGCTTCGTGGACGCTCTAGGAGACCTGGACGACGCGCTGTGTCTCGTCCACCTGTTCGCTCTCATGCCCACGGGCAACGGAGTCCACGCTCAAGTCACCAGTATGTGTCTACGACTAGTCCGAGAGTGGCAGAACTACGTTGTCGCCACTAGAGCGCTGACCAAGGTGTTTGTGAGCATTAAGGGCATCTACTACCAAGCCAATGTGCAAGGACAGACCATCACGTGGCTCGTGCCCCACCAATTCACCCCTACCGTGGACAAACGTGTGGATGTGCGTGTTATGCTCACGTTCCTCGAGTTCTACGAGGTTCTACTCAAGTTTGTGAACGCCCAGCTCTACATGCAGATCGGAGTGGCGTATCCTCCCAAGATCAACCTCCAACTGGACGCTGCGGGCGCTCAATTGGCTGCGATCGAGCTTGAACGTGTGCAAGAAGACGAAGAGATGGCAGAGAGTGAAGAACAAGACAAAGAAGAGACGGAATCGAACAATATTTCGCAGCAACAGAAGGAGTCCGAGAAGAGGATCAAGACGCTCAATGGAGCCATCAAGGACGACGACGTTGAAGAGTACGAAGAGGACGAAGCGACGTATGGAGAGATGAGTGAGCCGCTCGAAGCTGCGTTCGCTTCGAACGAGCTAGCGGCGCAGATTTACAGTGAACAACGCAAGGAACGCAGCGAGAAGAGCTTGTTCAGTGGGCTGACGTTCTTCCTGTCGCGTGAAGTGCCTGCTGCGTGTCTGGAGCTGGTTCTACGCTCTCACGGCGCTACGTTAGGCTGGGATGGCGAGGGCTCTCCGTTCGACGAGAAGAACACGCGTATCACGCACCACCTCATGGATCGTCCGCATCAAGGACATCGCTACTTTAACCGCGAGTATGTGCAGCCTCAGTGGGTCTTTGACTCGGTGAACAACGGCATGTTGTTGCCGCTTACACGTTACGTGCCTGGCGCTGAGCTCCCGCCTCACCTCTCGCCGTTCGTCAGTGACCAACAAGAAGGGTACACGCCTGAGTACAGGAAGGAGCTGGACAAGCTCAAGTCTGCGTCTCAAGTACTACGTGAGGTGGGCGCAGTGGGCGAGGAAGGTGCGTCAGACTCGGAAGAAGACGACGCGGAAGAGGCCTACGCGGCTGATCTCAAGGCTGAGGTGGATGGAGAGGACAAGGAGAGCAGCGACGAGGAGGAAGAGAGTGAGGAAGAGGAACAAGACGAGTCTCTGAAGCGTAAGGCGGAACCGGAGACGACCGAGAAAAAGTCGAAGCGTGTTAAGAAGGAAGAGGAGGCTGCAGAACTCAAGGAACTGGCCAAGACTATGATGTCCAAGAAGGCCAAGCGTCTGTATGACCGCATGCAGTACGGTCTGGGTAAGAAGGCGGACAAGATCCAGAAACTCGAAGACAAACGTGCCAAGATCGAAGCTGACAAGGAGAAACCTAAAGAGACAGCGACCAACGAGGTCTCCAAGAAGCGCAAACGGAAGACCAAGGGCAAGAACGCCAATTAGACTTTTAATTGCCAATGTATTCTTCTGTTTTTCACAAACTCAGCAAACAGAGTTACAGTATTCGAAACTCAAAGCAAAAGACTTCAAGGACAGCTCCCGCTCACTGCGCCTTGTTACCATAGCTACAGACGCTCCAAGTGTCTGCGTCACGAGCTCGTCGTCGCGTGTTTCCAACAGATTCTTCAGGTTGAATTCTTTATCCTCGAACACGCACCACGTAGCGCTCTGTCATCTACGGGACAAGTACAGCAGCTACAACACGTATGTAGTTCTTCCGTTCTCGAAGCGTTGAGACGTCGGTCCTCGTAGGAAATAGCGACAAAATTCGTATCTAGGCAGAAGATTTGGCCTTGGCTTCCGCTTGCCACTTCTTGCGAAGCTTCTTGGCTGACTTGGCTACCTTCTCGTCGCTGCGATCAATTACACGTGGTTAGAGCTAACCTCGAATTCAGCTAAATCACACAACAGCATACCTGGACTTGCGCAGTTTGGACACCGAGATCCCGACCTTGGAGTCGATGATGTCTTGAGTGTTCAGCGTCATACTGTGAAGCTGTTCGAGCGCAGCCAACTGCTTGTTGTGCAACTTGTGCTCGTCCGTACCGTCGCCGTGGTGGTCAAGAACTCGGTTCAGTGTTTTAAGTGTTTTCAAAGGATTTGAGCCAGAATCTACAATCCAAACCGCCACAGTTAGTCCACTACTGCATCACGTAAGAGGTTGACACTCTTAGCGGGTACCATGGTCTGCAGACTGCTCGTTAATCTGCTTAATCCACTTTTGCCGGAGCTCATGTGCCTTCGCAGAAACCTTGTCGTTGCTATATTAACAACAAACAAGAGCCAATTTAAAAAAAAAAAAACAGCACCTTACACAACACACATAACGTACCCATGCTGGCGTAACTTGGACACTGCGCGTGCAATCCCCGTCTTCTTCAAGTGATCTATTGTCAGCGGCATCTACAGTACAGAGCGCCAGTAAGTAGCAATACTCTCTTCAGAGCCATCGCAGCACAAGAAAGCATACCTCGCCCAGCTGGTTCAAGCACACCAGCATCTCGTCATGCGACGTGTCGGCGTTCTCCACCTTCAATTTCAGTTCCAGAATCTCTTCCTTCCTGATGGGTTTAGGAGCTGGAACCAGATCCTCAACGTTCCATTTCTTGACCAAAAGCGTCACCAGATCCGAGATCTTGGACGACCTATGCGCTCTCAGCTTCACCAGTCTCGGCTGCAGAGTCGACGTCGCCAGCACGTCTTTTTCTACACTGTCTAGCGTCTTCAACGGGTCCAACGCGTCCATGATCTTGGACTCTAGTTCCAACGCCAACGACAAGTTCTTGGACGCTGCTTCGAGCTCTAGTTTCGTCCTTTCCGTAGCGTCCTCAGGAGCGTCCCCTACACTCTCTTCTTCCTTGACTGTAGCTTCAGGTGTCACGGGTACAGCAGCGTCACTCGGCTCAGCCTTCAGCCCTGCGTCATCTGTAGCCATCGTAATATCTTCTGAAGCTGTGGACGTCGAGTCAGCGGCGTCTTCCTCCTCCATCGACGCAATAACGCGAGCCACTCCTTCTTTAATCGACGCCTTGTGATGACGTAGATCCATATGAAGTCGGTCCTCGAGCAGCTTCCGCACTGTCTTTGTAGTCATCTCCTCGAACGGACAGTTGACGAGGATCCAGCGGATCTCCTTCTCGAGAACAATACTCAGCGCCTCGGTCGTCAGATCCGATGGAGGAGGCTTCTTCTCCTCCGTGGGTTCTTTAACTGCAGTCTGGCTCTTAGCGTCCGTATCTGACGTCTTAGCTACTTTCGGAGACGTCTTTTTCGCGGTCGACTCGCTCTTGCGCTTCTTGTCTTTCTTCTCCTTCTTGACTTTCTCCTTCTTCTTTTTGTCTTTCTTGTCTTTTTTCTTGCGTTTCTTCTCCTCCTCATCGTCTTCCGGCACGTCGTCCTCATCTACTGGCTCAAAATCGTCCATATTATCGGGGTCTGCTGCCTCCTCTTGAGGCACAAGCTCGGGCGGTGGAGGCTCCAGTGTCGGGTCGAGATCGGACGGGACCATGTGCTGCGGTAGACGAATGTCCTCGGGCTGTGATAGATACTCCTCTACCTCCTGTACGGCCTCTGTTAAGTCCTCCATCACACCTTTCTTCTTTGCTAGATGCTGTGGATGGCCTTTGAGGAACTGGTCCTTCTGGGCGCAGTCCCATGGCCGCAACACGCCCTTCTTCAGTCCTACCAGTGAGCTGACGAAGTATTGATTAGACTGTGTATGTCCCAATGTACCAAGCTACGTACAAGTCATGCGAGCCGAAGTAGTAGACGACAATAAAGTCTTCCGGAAAGTCCCGCGCCTTCTTCAGGATCTTCTTGTGGCCGCTACCCAGAAGGTGCAGGGTCGGCCGCAGCTTGAACACGTCGCAGATGTACACGGGCCACCATGGGTAGCCCTCGAGGATGTACCAGCCCACCGAGTTGGGCACGATCTCCTCCGCCATGCCTCTCTTTTATTGGCGCGAACGCTTGTCAGAAGCTGGACTATTAATACTTGGACTCAGTATTTCCATTTGTGTCTCCACCAATGAGAGGCCACGGACTATTTTTAGGCAATATTCTCTATTGCACTAAGTTAGTGTTTACCACCTCACAACAACACTGTAAACCGGTGGCTAGAATCCTCCCCCTCAATTCCAGGCTCGATATCTTTAAGGCCAGTAGTCAAAGTGATAGAACAATGCCTTCGGACGACGAGCGCAGTGTGAGCGACGTGAGCGACGTGGAGGAGGAGGTGCAGACCCCGCCGCAGGAGATTGAGGACTGCAGCAACTCGGATGTGGTCACTAAGTACAAGTTGGCCTCCGAAATCGCGCAGTCAGCTCTGCAGGGCGTGCTCTCCCAGCTCGAGGCTGGTAAGGACGTCGTGGAGCTGTGCAAGTTCGGTGATCTCATCGTAGAGCAGCGCTGCGCCGGCATCTTCAAGAGCAAGAAGGTGGACAAGGGTCTGGCCTTCCCTACGTCCATCTCAGTGAATGAGATCCTGTGCCACTACTCGCCCTTGGCCAACGAGTCCATGACGGTCAAGGCCGGCGACTGGGTCAAGATCGACTTGGGTTGCCACATTGATGGCTACATTGCCGTTGTGGCCCACACGGCTATCGTGCCTGCTGAGGGCTCGGCTGCTGACGCGGAATTCCCTGAGCTTAAGGGCGAGGAGGCCGATGTCCTCAAGTGTGCCCACGACGCTGTGGAGCTCTGTGCGCGCCTTATTAAGCCTGGCAACACCAACTTGCAGGTGACGGAGGCGCTTACGAAGCTCGAGACGTCGTATGGCGTTAAGAGTCTGCAGGGTACGCTTATGCACCAGCTTAAGCGCTTCGTGATCGACGGCAACAAGATGATTGCCCAGAAGATGGACGTGGAAAACCGTACCCCCAAGGTTACGTTCGAGCCCAATGAGGCGTACACTATTGATGTGTGCTACACCACGGGCAGCGACAAGCCCGTGAACAGTGAGCGTCGTACCACGGTGTTCAAGCGCCAGGTGGACAAGCAATACCGCCTCAAGATGAAGGCTTCTCGCTATGTCTTTAAGGAGATCAACACCAAGTTCCCTACGCTGCCCTTCACTATTCGTGCTTTTGAGGACGAGAGCCAGGCGCGTATGGGTGTCGTTGAGTGCGTCAAGCACGACCTGCTGCAGGCTTACCCCATCCTGGAGGGCCGTGCCGGCGATAAGGTGGCGCACTTTAAGGTTACGGTACTGCTGCTGCCCAACGGTACCACCAAGATCACGGGTCTCCCCTTCCCGAGCGAAAAGGTGCACTCGGAGAAGACTGTAGACGACGAGACGGCTAAGATTCTTGCCACTTCTTTGAAGAAGAAGAACAAGAAGAAGAAGAAAAAAACGACCGCGTAAGGTCGTCACTGCAACTGTCCTACGTCGCTGCTTAGCTGAGTTGAGTGGCGATGCAGCGAGAGACTTGGCGGTGCTCCCTTCCTTCTCAGGTTGAATCGACGGCGAAGCAAGCGAATCGGGGAAAATCAAAGTCGTAGCGTGGGCTCTCGTCCTTCTTCTTTTCCTTGCGGCTGCTGCCATAGCAGCTTTGCCTAGAGCATAGGCGAAGGAGGAAGCCAATAGCTCGTTTCTTCGGAAAGTAGTAAAATATTTCCTTTTCCCCTTTTGACGTTGGTTCCGTGCTACGCGGTGCTGCTCGGAAAGCAACGTGACTTCACAGTCAGCTGTAACGAATGGCTGGCAATATTTTGAGCTCCTAGAAGATTTGCAAAAGGCAGCAAACGAAATTACAAACATGCTTGTACTCTTCAGCAAGCTTTTGCATCTACTCCGCGCCAGGTTTAGTTAACCATATTTCCCGCAGTATCTCGTGCTTTTTACTATTTTAAGGGCTTTACAATTATAGGCTTTACAAAGCCTATAATTGTGCCCTTCCCTAAAATAACCCCCCTGCCCAAAATTTTGAGCTGGGTGCTCCCTAAAAAAACCAATAGAATAACCCCTCCCTATTATAGCTTCCCCCTGTGGAATATCAGATTTCCTTGGCTCACAGCACTGCATGAAGGTGGTAAATAGAGACTCCCCCTGAAATAGTCCAGTCTGGGGGTGGGGTACTAACATAATTCCCCAGGGGCACAATTATAGGTTTTATAGTGGATATATGGAAACCTTCAGCTTGAAATTGTGAGGCAAGCTTTAGCGCGTTTTACAAAAAAAAAACAGAACACACACACGAAAAATGTTTGACTCGCAGACAATGAGCGCTTACATTGAAAATTTGTTACAGATCAAACGAATGTTTTGCTACACTCATTGCACACATCCCTTAATAAGAACACACCAAATGTGGGTGAACTCACACCATTCGATTCTAGCGCATCGTGCTGAACAAAGACGAACTCTACAAATGAAATGAATTGCTTTGGCCTAATCGCTCAGCTAGACCCCGTGGCTCTCAATCCATTTTCAGAATCACGCAGCTCTTGAGAACCCCACTCTCCAGACCCACTTTCTTCTTATCCCGACCCTACGATGGCCTCAGGGTACGTGTGAACGACCGTATGCAGCGACATGGCTTGCGAAGATTCCCAGCTGCTCCTTGAAGACATGCGGGTGTTCATCATTGTCAATAGTCAGCTGGTCCCATGCTCCGTTTGCGCGCTGTCTAGAGCGCACAAGATGCGACACCAGCTGCTACGGTGTTCCTCGGAAACGTGCAAAGCGGTGACACCCCTACGATGCGTGCTACTGGGTAGGAAAGATACTTATCTGTCAAGAACTCCATCGAGTGCCGATCAAGGAGTCTGTTGCCCACGAGACTCTCGTCTTCAAGCCAGGCAGGCCCCAGCTGACTCGTCGACTAAAAACCTATGGTCGTGAAAAGGCTGCGCAAGGCCTGAAGCCGGGGGCGAACTCGCATGGGCATGTCCAGGCGATACGGGCTATCGGAGGCTGAAATGCCCACCCTGCGCTAAATGCAATGGCTCACCAGCCATTACACCAAGAAGACGCTTCACCAAACGATGATTATGACAAAATTTTGAATCAAGTCGACCAGCCGGCTTTTGGCCCGAGGTGTCTGACACTCGTCCATTCTCCTTTGGTTTCTAAGCGCGACGCGCGTAATAAGCCTGACGTCGGTAACGGCTCCGATGAAAAAACCGTTTTGGCCGGCTTTATCCCGAAGCGCCTGTTGCGGAATGCTGCCCGTGACCCTGGGTCGTCTGTGCTCCACATCAAAGCCACCTTCAAGCTAAACTAAGTTTCGTATCCTGCCATCGTTTGCGGTATTTCGGACAGATGTCGGTCCTTTCACTTGCTAGCTCTGCTCATAACCTCCCAGCGACTGGAGAGATTGTACTCGAAAAAGCGCTTTCGTCTCTCCGAAAGATTTTCACCACCGTAACGGGACAGCAGCTGGTGGTCAAGTACGTTATGGAAGAATATCATCACTTATCCGACCTCTCTTAGGTTTATTATCAGTATTGATGGCCAATCATACATTATTATTTTCAGATAACCAATCATGTCAATGTAATATGTCAGTCTTGGCCAATCAAAACGTGAAGGGCTAGGTTGGCCATCTAAACCCCACATCGGACGTACTAGGTCGGATGGGCACGAAACATATGTGTATCCCCGAACAATTATTAAGATGCCGGTGTATCACACGCATATTTTCATTTTATTCGACCGACGTAATCATTTCAGTACAAAGGACTCCAAAAGCATTTTAAAATTTGTAGTATTAATACCGTAGCAATTATTAGAAAGCGGTAAAATGGCGACAGTATGCATGCCATCAATAGCTTCTGTGATGACGAGATGTAGTAGCGACACTTGCAGCTTCCGTGAGGTGGCGCATTGCGAATTATTATTGTACCCGATTTTTAAGAGGCATTGACAATTTGCGTCAATTACTCGGACATATTTTACATTACTTAGCGCTCGCAGCTACACGAAACTACTGTCAGAATCGAGCTCTACATCGACACGACCAGAAGCTGGGACAGCCATCTGGACTTGGTGCGTCGCCAGCGGGCTACCAGCCGGCAGCATGCTTCCCGCCCTGCCGGGTGGAACAATAGCTTATGCGGGGTCTGCACGGGGTCTGGCGGTGGCATTCTCGCTGCTGGTGGTAGATGGCTCGACAGTACAGCCGGACCCGCCCTTCGGGGCGCCACCTGCAGGCACGCACCCAACGGGCAGCCTGCCGCCCGCCCTTCCGGGCAAGCCACCACAGCCCTTGAGGCTTCGCCCGCTGCTGATAACCCCTTCGCTTCTTTCGTACCTGCTGTCTTTCCTGTCGCTACTGCCGTCCCTCTTGTCGTCGCCCCTCGCCACCCTCCTCCTACCTTCAGCTCGCCTGTAGTAAAAACAATGTTTAGTGTGTGGCCCACAACATCTAAACTTTATACTTTTATATACATATATATTGGGTTATTGTTATGATGTATCATCCATTTGTTACAGGTCCGGTCATCCGGTCCGATAAATGTTGCGATGACAGATGCTGAAGCCGGTCTACAAAACGCGGTAAATCATGTTTATCATGTTTTGGTGTGGATTCCGACTATGCGTACCATCTGTATTTCTACCACGTGATGATCAAGGTTCATGAAAAGTTTAAGTGCATATCGGACAGTCTGTGCGAGAGGGTGGTCGCTGGCATTTACGACCTTCACTTTGCGTCTTCAAAGGAAGTGTATGACGAACAAATGTAGATTGATCTGGAGAGGTGGTTGCGCGAAGAGTAGCTGGTCGAGTTTCGGAGTTACTTCAGCAACATCTGGATGAAGAGAGAGCTCTGGCGGTGGCAATGTTTCCCCACACCTAGTGAATACGCCACAATTCAACCGTTTGATCATACGCCACCACATGCTTTGGACCGAGCATAAGATTGGAACGCTTCTACAGCTAGTAGCGGATTGTTGTGGACACCAATCAGCTACGCCAACAGCGTTCAAGGAGCAACCCGACGCGTCGCAGCAGCTAAAAGTTCGGGTTAAGGGTTTTCGCTCCTTCTAGACATGACTCTAAACGCACCAGCTTAATACTACCAGCTCGATGCTGGTACGTTTCAGAATCATGTCCGAGCAAGAATTTTCGTCAGTAGTACCTCCTTCTGGACATGACTCTGAAACGAACTAGCTTATTGCTAGCAGCTCAATGCTACCATAACTTAATGCTACCAGCTCAATGCTAGTACGTTTCAGAGTCATGTCCAGAAGGAGGTCCCGCTGACGAAAATTCTTGCTCGTTTCGCTTCACCCAAACGCTGTCCGTGTGTTATCACGGGGGTGCCACCGCGTGTATCTTTCGGAGTCGGGGCGCAGTCGCGAAGTGGCACCTGTGTCAGCCTAGATGCCGAGATGCACGAAGCCACCGACGAGAATTAACAGAATACAAATTGACTAACGTGGTTTCCTACATGACCCCACCGTTTACAAATGCTGTTATACAAACATTTCGTTTTCATCAAGTAATTGGCTTTCCGGCGGGCTATCATGCACGTGGTCAAGCTAACCTGCACACAGATGCAACTTAGCTTGACCAATAAAGAAACCTGCATTTTTTTTCAAGACCAGTCGAGAATGTATGACCGGTTAGCGTATGGACCAGTCCATGATTTTTCTATGTCTACCCCCCCCCCTTTATATGAATATGTTCACAAAAAAACGCCACTGTGTACAGTATACGGAAGTCTACAAGATGCTCAAGTCCTAACAGTTAATGGAGTGCCTCACAGGCAGCGACCGCGTCAGATTTACAGAAATCAACACCACTCGGCTGGTGTATAGCTCTTTCAGACTCAAAACTATCCTTCGTGAAAGCCGAGTTTGAAACTTGCAATAGTGATGCTGGACCCGACCGCTAAGACAAGCCATTCGAAGATCGAGTTTTTCAGTTTACCGGAGCTGTGTTGAAGACAGCAAAATCACAGAGACAGAATTGCAGAAAAATTGTGAGCAAATACCCGGAATTTGCTAAGCAGAACAACCGCATAAAGCAAAACTGGGTCTTGCGCTTTGTCAATCATTATCGACCAATCGTTGCACAGTCGCAGTTGGCGATAGAAAGCGGTATTAACGCTGAGAGAGGCACGATGAGATAGCTGCCCAATTTTCTTCGGAGGAGGAAAGGGGAAGTCACAGTGTTGCGGTGAGCTCGCCGGTGGTAATATAGTAGAGCCGCGTGCTTCTTCCCATGACAAGACAGAACAGTTGGTGGAGCTGAACGACGCGGTGATCCGCGTGGAGCGGGAGGCGATCGAGCTGAATGATGTGTGTAAGTATGTCGGTGAAGCGCCAGAGGGAGCAGTAGCTCAGCCAGGTGTCGAGATTTATTTAGATGAGGATAGTGTGGGTGACGGCGACTTGGTGAAGTGGGTCAGCAATCCGATAATTTTAACCCGCTGATGACGAAGTCACTTGGTATGATTGCTGTAAGAGTTCCTACATACGAATCAAGACATTTTATGAAATGGTTTAAAGTTTTCATCTCGAAAACAGTCCCGATAATTACTGCAACCCGCTTAAAGAAGGTGTCAGCCAGCTCACTATTGCCACCTTATAAAATTAGCAAAATCCTACCAATAAAGATTATTAAGCGTTACTTTCAAAAGGTCACCTCATTATAAGGTAACACCAAAGACCTAAAAGGACGTTGCACTGAAAATCGAGGGCGTAGGAACATTGTCAGCGTCAGTCGTTGGCGTCATGAAGAAGTGACACACTGCCATGCCTGCTGTTAAAAATGTCAAGAAGGTGCTCATGTGGATGAAAGGTATCGACTTTCCAATTGAGGTTTTCCCTCATGTCATGGTGAAAGATAATGGAGATGAGCGCTTAAATCATACCCCCCTCTGTCTTCACTCCAGGTAATTTCTTTAGTTACAAATCGTAAAAATATTAGACGAGCGCTAAATTTTGCTCTTACGTTTCAGATAGAGTGGCATCAACCTATCTAGTAAAGATTCACTTAGCGACGGAACAGTTATTTTACTTTTCGACAAAAGGTGTTTGGAAATCGCTTTGACATTGCTGCGACATCAAGCATTGGAATGGTTAATGATCGTGGTGCTGGAAACAACTCGGAAGACCTAGCAGATTTTTCTATCGAAATAACGAGTTAGTCCTCCTCTTTAATTGTAATGATGTGCACGGGTGTGCCGTCATGGTCACTCTTGCCACCGCAAGTGTGCGGGTATATGACCCAATTGGATCTTCTTTCTTGTAAAAATATGGAAGAAGCTGCCAACACAATCATTTCCCTGTTCCCATCCCCGCTTTAAGGTAGCGGTACTGACTTCGATCATTTGCCCCTGATTTGGGTGTCCCGGTTGACAGCTATAACTGTGGTCTTTTATAAAGACTGCTTTCTAGGCGTTCTGGGAAGCATTGGTGCCAGGAAAACAAGGTATACACGTTTTAGAGGTAGAATGCAACTTGGAGAGGGAAAAGAGATCAATATTTATTTTAAACAGCAGCTCAGCAGCACGCTACAGCTGCGATGTAAGCTAAAATGTTATATCCTTCTCCTTTTATAACCCGTAGATATACTCCGAGACTATAGGGACCCCGTGTCCCAGTCCTGCTTCAGCTTAAGAGCGCCAGTCTCCGCTTAACGCTCGCACAGCCCTAAGCGACGACGTATAGGCATCCTCCTTGGTAGACATTTGCATCACGATGAGTTCGTTAAGTCTAGCAATTCGATAAACGCAGCCGAAAAATGCGGGAACAGGAGGATGCACTTCTCGCACGGTTTGCAGTACGTCGCCGTACAGCTCCGTCATAGTTGAGGCTGGCAGCGCGAACGCCACGACTGAAGACAGGTGAAGCATACATAATGCAGCACGTAGCAGTGCTACTAATCTATTAAAATAGAGCGATCTATTAAGAGCAGGACAAGCGGCATGTTACCTTCCAGCCCTTAAATTGTGCGCCAATTCTGCTATCTAGTCCAATTTTCATTTTGTAGTTGCAAAACGCTTACTGTAGGGTTAAGTAGAATATAAGACATTCAAACCGCCAAAAAAACAGTTTTTTAGCCTTGGGAGGGTAATGGTCGTTTTGGAGTAGCTAAAAAAGATTAGCTACTCCAAAACGACTTTACTCTCCCGAGGTCCAAACGGAACAATACCTACACGAATAAAACCTCTCTATGGCCCCGGCAGAAACTTCATGCCAAGCTTGGACAACGATGCGGGTGATGAGATCACGACGGGTGATGAGATCGCGGCGGGTAGTTGGGTCTGGAGAAAACCGTTGTCGATGTGGTGGGATACATAAAGCTCACGATATCGCTTCTTAAACACTCGCACGACCGAAACATCCATAGGTTGCGCCACGCCCGTAGTTACAGGCGGGGTGAACTCGATCTCAGTACTGCATTCACCTTCTAACTTTAGTCTTACAGAGTCCATCTTGTGTGGTTTTGGGCTGTCTAAAAGTAGAAATCCAGCGCCAGATACGGTGGGCTTCCAGACCTAGATTTATAAAAAATAAACATTCACATTAGAACTTCAGCAACTGTAAAATGAAACTGTGGCTCACCTCGTCAATCCAATAGAGCATGCGTGACTCGTCACAATAAGCTTTTTTCTGAACTGTCAGAATAGCTTGGTGACGATGCAACGGATTTTGCTGCACTTCCTCCTCGATAGTAGCACCAACAACACCAGCGAAGATAATCATCGGTGGTTGCTTATCCCCGGTGGCGGACGCACAGATAATACCAGAAGCTCATAAAGCATTTTCCGTCATCCCTAAACATAATAATATTATTAGAGAAGGTTTAGACATAAAAAGGAAAATTAGTTTTTGACCTTGGACGACATCGACGTGTTTGACCCGCACGAAGTCGATCGTCATGTTGGGGCTCGTGTCGATGTAGACTGCCGTTTGATCCATGTTGAAGACAGAGGCGAACTTTGCAGAGCCAACAATGGACACCACACTAGACTCCTCTAAACGGTATTGAGCAGTTTTAGAAAACTCGTCAGTAAATTTCTAGAAGCATTTATAAATAATTAAACATTAGAATTACCAAACAAAATTGGAGAGGCTAACACAAAATACCTCCGTTTTTTTTGTGCCCGATGAGTGATGCGCCGAATGGATAAGCGGTATCGCCTGCGAAATCTGTACAGGTACATGATTGCCGCCATCTCAGAGCGACCAGAAAAAAATTGGGTTCAAGTCGGGCTGCCACGATAAGAACACAATCGGTCGTCACACATGTAGAATTTACATAGAAAAAAAGAGTTATATAATAAATCTATTTCGCCAGCAATAGCGCTCACATTGTCTTTTTTTTACAGCGGGCTTTGCTTGAGCACATCTCAATAATACATTTAGGCAATCTGTGGTACATAAGTAAGAAGAAATAGCGAATAAGCGTAATGGTTCATTCCTCAAAGCTTCACCTTCGATCCATTACCAAGAGCCGAGGCTTTAGGTCCCGCTTGCCTTCGGTGACGAAGGTTTTGTCGAGCTTCTCCTTTGCATCCACTTCAACACGCTTGGCGTCTTGAACCCAGCGCCACAGCTTCGTCTTGTTGACGCCGTACTCGTTGGCGAGAGTCTAACTGATTCCTTGAGCTTTTGCCGCTTTCACCGCTTCGTGCTTCTTTCGATTCTTGTTGGGTGATGTTCTGCCCATTTAAAAAATGAATATCTAAGCAATCCACTCACCAGTGGTGATGCCCGCCACCAGTACTTCTGGCGGGATAATTAGCGCAGGGCTATGAGTATTTAGGTTTCATTAGTTCTTACGATTATACTTCAAAAACGCTTTTACAATGTTGCAAGAAATACGTTAACATTGGTACGTAGCAATAATAAACAAATTATATGTTGTGTTAATTTTTTCTCAGTTAACGACCTAGCACGTTTCATGCTAGCGTTTCGTGTCTTACCACGACGCCTTGTTTCAGCTCCATTCTGGATTTTCGCTGCAAATTCGGGATAAGCAGGCACTATTTTTCTCTTATGATTGGGAAGCGTAGACGTAAGATGTCAGCTTGTCTTCTCTTAAAATGAAAACGTATCCATCAATAATCCCCCATTGGTTTTCAAGGTCGAACTTCGACGAATAGCACAACAGTACCGCATAACAGTACCGCATACCGCATAACAGTACCGAATGATGAATCAACGGACTCACATATACCACGTCTTAAATGGCTGGATCTCGATCACAGTATCGATATCTCGCGCCATTCTAATGACCGTATCCACGTCACATTTAAATGAAATCCGTAAAAGCAATCCAAATCTTGAATGTATGTACTAACGCAGGAGGATGTAAGATAGAACACGACCGTGGTTCATGTGCCCAGGACTTTCACGATTACCAGCTTGCAGCCAACATTTTTGATCGAAACGATATCCTTGAGATGTGTCAATTCTAATAGAATCCGCGTATTCCGTAATTTTCCACACGCACTACCCCGGTGGTGTGTGCTGCAATCCTTTCCTTGTTTCTTTAGCTTCTCGGTTAATAAAACCAAAAACATCATCTGTCTTCGTTGCCTTGTACAGATGTGTAGCCGTAGATGATACAGGTAGCCCTTGATGATACCGGACTAGAGATTGATGTGCATCCCTAAAAGCTAGAATAGGCTCCTCACTACGAACTGCATCGTGACGTCTGAATTCATCTCGAATATAATGATGGCTGTAATCACCAAGCTTCTTCGATATCGTTTTCCTATCGTAGACATCGCGACCAGATTATCCATTCATCACAAGCTGTATAATCTCTTGTATTTCATCGTCATTTATTATTGTATCTGCTTTTACATCAAATATACACATATTAGCGTACTATGTAGATATGAATACATGTACTACTGTATTACTTAAATTCTGCTTGTGGACAAGATGTCGAAACTGCCGCCTTCACGGCGTTGGCGCTGTTATAAAGTCCCTTCCTTGCTGACGCTGTGGTCGTCCCCGCTGGTGTATGCTCGCCCTGCTTCCTTGTGTTGCATGAATTTTGCGAGGAGAATGCGGGGGTCGATCATTCGTCGTAATGTGACACGTGCCCATTTGCTTCTAGTAAATAATACAATCTAGTTAATTCAGTAAATATTATGTGCTGGCCTATCGTGATCTGACCTGTCTGTGGCCTATATGGGGGGCTATCGACAGCCACGGCTTCCCAGAGATCCCTGTTAGAAGCCTGAACGAAGCTGCGCAATCTCCGCCTACTCTCACTGCTCAAGTTACCGAGACGGTGTGGCCCAATTAACCACGTCTCCCATACTGGGGCCCACTGAACAATAAAATGCAGCACAAGACGTCGAAAATGACATAATGTTTGCGAATCACATCCCTTGAAGTCACTGGCTGCAATATCGGCGAAAAACTTTTAAATCTGAATCGTTTCTCAGGAGCTATGATTTATGCTGCTTCTCCACTACACCAAAGCTACGGCACACTTGTTGGAAAAGATGCCACCGGCCTCCACTACTTCCCTCCGAGATAAAGCATGAGCTTTCCGATGAATATGACACGGCAGTGCGACGACCTCACTTCAAAATATAAGATAACAAATTCAGAAAGAGACATCATTCTGCTCATCGGCACAGCTGGTGGTTTTACGGCATCTATTATTAGAGCGATGCGACGGTGGCACAATGCAGTCAGAAATATGGAGGTTGGGTTAGTGTGGCTTGGCCGCATTGACTTCCACATTGTGCTTAGCGAGGATTTCGGAGTTTTCGACGATTCTGACCTCGAAGATCGACTTAGGTGCTTTCGGTGTCTTCATTGCAGGTAAAGTAGCTGTTTGTTGCATTGCTTTATTACTCTCTAACATTTGATTTTGATGAGTTTGGTTTTGCTTAGATGGCCGCTAGATACTGCCGGTAAGGGTGCTAAAAAAACGTTAAGCAGCTTGAAAGCTGGTCAATGAGAGAGGGGGAATCATTCGTCGCTACTGTATGACGTATAAGTCGACTGGGTCAAGTTATCCCGTAACGGCTAAACAGTCAAAGCCTGTAGTCTTACAAGACGCCACACGGAGTGTTGGGCACTACTATTGCACTTGTTTATAATAAACAAAATATCTCATTTTGTTTAAGTGTTGTATGTCGTCCTTTCCTCGCGCGATAGTGTTTTGTGTAGCCGTAAAGAGACGTGATCACCTGTCTTGTTATAATCCATCAGGGGTTTGTTGGCACCTTTTACACCTTCAACATGAACACTGAATAGGATCATCTGCTTAACAGCGCACTCTGCTGCTTAGGAGTCTCTTTAGCGTATGCGTACAGAAGAGCAACGTACATTGTTTATTTTCAGGATGCACTGTCACCATCAAATCTTTCTTGCATTGTGTTCATTGATTTTATTGAGACGGCAGCAAAATGTATTCGTCATAAGACATTGAAAAGGGTAACTGTGTCTTGTAGTCTACCATCAGTACAGCTAATATATGGTTCTATCTGGTTTTAACACTAAAGGTGCAATCGTTAAAGCACCAAACCGCTGCGACCTCCAGAAACCCGGACTGATCGATGGAGATGGGCCGTTTAAGATAATGCAATTTGCGTCAGATGAGAAATATTGATTTTAAATCCATTTTGGAAAAAAAATTAAATGTTAAAGGGCAATGTCCATTTTTAAAATATGTAAATTTACAGTTTGTTTTAAGAATAAATTTTATATTTCATTATGGCTTTTAATGCTGTAATCAATCAGATAGCGTAAAATACAGCGTTATCATTTCACTGCACAGACTTGGATGAAACAAGCATGATTTTTTACGAGTTATAGTGCTGGCTGGTAGCATGAAATACTGTTGACACGAACACTACACAAATGGCGCTACCAGTCAAGCGTGACGGGTGCTTTTGACACCACCGGGAGTACTGAAACATCTCTGTCCTTCGCAATGAACTTGGACGTTGCAAGCCTAGCGTCAATCGCATCCACAGGTGGTAATAAAACGTAAATGATCCCTTCCTCCTCCTTGGCATCGAACGTCTGAAGACGAAAGTCATTACCGCTGAGGCAGCAGCCGTCGCTGAGATCGAAGTTGCATTTGTGCATGGGACACGCCACTTTCGGTCTGCCATCCAGGTCGCCCACGATGCCTTGAGCCAACACGAACGAGTGGTCATAAGGACACATGTTCTGGGTGGCATACCACGACACCTTCTCGATGCCGTTGCAGCTCTCTGTGATGTTGAAGATCGCCAACTGCGACTCACCATACAGCACGGCACCACCACTATTCATATCGAATAGATCCTTGCTGCCAAAGGAGACCCACTCCGTCTCATCGAGATCTGATAACACTGAAGTAGTTGATGCAGGAGACGAAGACTCGGTGCCAGTCCCACTACTTCCAGTCTTAGCGTGCGCCACGAATGTCGGCATGCGTTGATCCCGCACGGTCTTCATCTGCACTTCCTTCTGAGTCTCGTTAGTGTTCTTGAACTGGGCGAACTGAGCCAGGAGTTCAGGTGACTCGATCACCTTCTTCCACTCGCACTCGTAGGTTCCAACCAGATAGCTCATCTGCTTCTCGAGTGTGGCACATATACCCAGCGAGTCCTCCATTACTACACGACGAAGCTGCTCGATGCCTCCTTCAAGTGCATCCAGCCACTTGGATGTACGTTGCAGACGATCGGCCGTCATGATGTAATACATGATGTATCGATCCAGATACTTAACGGCCAGTTCTTGCGGAACATCTGAAGCCAGG
Organism: Phytophthora infestans T30-4; assembly: GCF_000142945.1. Lineage (NCBI taxonomy): Eukaryota > Oomycota > Peronosporomycetes > Peronosporales > Peronosporaceae > Phytophthora > Phytophthora infestans. Next base: position 748,118 of record NW_003303734.1, on the reverse strand, counting down.
AGTGTAGCATGGCGTGGGTTCGTGCCGCCATTGCCGCCCACATACACGTTGTAGCCTTGATCCGTAGCGATACAGCCGAAATCTTTGCTGCGAGCTTCAGCACACTCACGGGTGCATCCAGAGACGCCTCCTTTAAGTTTATGTGGCGAACGGATGCCGCGGTAGCGGTTCTCAAGGAAGACGGCGAAGCCAACAGAGTCCTGCTGACCATAGCGACACCACGTCGTGCCCACACAGCTCTTCACTGTTCGCAATGACTTGCCGTACGCATGACCGGACTCAAAGCCAGCATGTACCAGCATCCTCCAGATCTCGGGCAGGTCTTGCTTCTGGGCACCAAACAGATCAACACGTTGTCCCCCTGTGATCTTGGTGTACAGATCGAACCTCTTAGCCACTTGGCCGAGCACAATAAGCTTGTCCGGCGTGATCTCGCCACCAGCCACACGAGGCACCACAGAGAATTGACCCGATTTCTGCAGGTTGGCCAGGAATCGGTCGTTCGAGTCTTGAAGGGCGGCACGGTCTCCTTTAAGGATATGCCCGTTCTGGAGACTAGCGAGGATCGAGGCGATTGTGGGCTTGCAGATCTCGCATCCGTAGCTACGAGGAGCGTGCTGTTTGCGACCGTGTTTGGCTAAAACTTCGGCGAACGTGGCGTATTGTTCGACTTGTATGATCTGGTACAGCTCCTGTCGTGAATACGCGAAGTGTTCGCATAGTGACTTGTCAACTTCCGCACCGGCAGCAGCCAGTTCGGCTTCCAGAATGTCCTTCACCATAGGCATACAGCCGCCACAGCCGGTGCCGACGTTGCAGACCTTCTTGACGTCTCCAAGCTTGGTCAATTTCTTCTCTTTAATAGCTTGGCAGATGTCTCCTTTGCTCACATTGTTGCACGAACACACTTGAGCTTCATCGGGTAGATCCAAGACTGTACTACTGCCACCACCTCTCTTCTTAAGAAGTATTTCGTTTGGTGGATCTACCAAAGGTTTGGTATCTTTTTGCTTGAACATTAGCGATAGACGCACAAAGTCACTCGTGTCACCAACCAGAATTCCACCCAGGAGCTTGCTCGCATCGACAGAAAAGAAGAGCTTCTTGTACACATTCTCAAGAGGGTTATTGTACGTTAACACCTCGAACGGCTCGCTGATAAACTCCGGGAAGTAGTCACCGAACGAGCCCACCTCCATTCCCATGAGCTTGAGCTTTGTCGAGACGTCTCCACCCGGGAATGCGATACGGTTCTCTGGAGATCCACAAGTTAAGTTCTTCGCCAATGTGTCAGCCATCTCGTAACCCGGAGCGACGAGACCGTACGTGACGTCGCGGTGTGAAATACACTCGCCAATGCCGTACACATACGGTTCGCTGCACTCCAAGTAGTCGTTGATGAGAATCCCGCCGCGCTTTGCCAGTTCGAGGCCACTGGAGTGAGCGAGCTCGTCCCGTGGCTTGATTCCGGTAGCGAAGATGACCATACACACGTTGTCAAACCGCTCGCCATTGGTGAACTCCACGGCCTCGACACCGCTCTCTTCAGTGCCGATGATCTCTTGAGTCGACTTTTCGTAGAGAACGTCGATCCCAAACTTATTGACGATCTCGTTGTGAAGAACCTTAGCACCGTCAGCATCGAGTTGCCGTGACATGAGCCGCGTACCGCGGTCGATGATCCGTACGGACAGCTTCAGGTCGTGGACGGCCTTCGCAGCCTCCAGTCCTAGTAGACCACCGCCAATTACTAGTGCGTACTTCTTGGCACTTCCAGTGGCCTCCAGTTTGGCTTGCTTCTCAGCGTGGGCGATGATGCTGTTGAGATCGGCGATGGAGCGGTACACGAACACACCGTGCAGGCTCGCACCAGGAAGTTGTGGCACCAATGCACTCGCACCCGTGGCGATCACGACACGGTCGTACGGCACCTCGAACTGCTTTGGTACGTCGTCACTGAGTCGCTGGCATAGCAACTTCTTGTTCTTCGTGTCTAGTGCCAAAGCTTGTGTGTTCGTTATGAGGTCGACTCCATTCTCGACGTACCAGTTGGGTGGCGCCAGCTTGAGTTTATCGATACTCAGATGCTCAAAGTACTCGGTTAACAGCATGCGGTTATAGTGTTGGATGGGTTCCTCTCCTATAGAAACGACGGTGAAGCGCTTGGTGGTATCGTACTTGCGGAGCCGATCCAGGAACCGGTGACCTACCATGCCGTTCCCCACAACCACGACCACCTCGTTGGCGTGTGCCATGATTAAAGCAAGTAAAGGATTCGGTGGTGAACTGCTGGACGCGAGGAAGATTGGAAAATGAACAAGTACTAGCGGCATCCAAAAAGCAGAGCTCGAAAAAGTGGTGACTCACTCGAAATGACGCATGGTGCACAGCTTGCAGTGCTGGACAAGACGATAGTGTGACGCGCTTTATCCATCCAATCCGACCACTGACTTCACAAAAAGCATCGCCTGTCTGTAGCGTCACCAAACAGACGAGAGGGCACTTGGCAGTGAGTCATCCGAAATTCAAGATCGTTAAGTGGCCAGAACCACCAGGTATCTTGACACGATAATGGTGGATATAGTCTTGAGACGGGAGCCAAGGGTGCAGGGTGCTTGGGTCGTGTACCTTTGCTTACCTATGCAACCAAGCAGAAGGAGCATCGCGTTTTATAGGTGAAGATGGCTGGACCTCAATGTACTCTTTTAGATCACGATTCTCTTTGAAACTTTTAGCTTAGCTACACGAAATAGTGCAATTAAAACACGGTGGTCTGGGTTTTGAGGTCGTAGTTCAGCTTAAGTAGCGCTGGCTTGCAGGCGTACTCAATCATACCCTCGGGGCCGCACATGCAAACGTGGTCGGCGTCCGAGCCGATGATGTTCTTCACCATGGCAAAGTTAAGTCGACTCTTACCGTACGCCCACCCTCGAACAATAGGGTCGTTCCTATCAAGCAGCTCCATGTCTGACAAAGTGTAGAAGATCCGGCACTGACCCGGTCGCAGCTTTTGTAGGGTTTCAAGTTCCTTTCGGAGCAGCAGGTCACGCTGCGAGCGCACGCAATAGATGAGCGCAACTTTGGTCTGGTCCTTTGCGTCTTCAAGAATGGCGCGCATGACCTGGTAGACGGGCGTGATACCTGTCCCTCCGGCGACGAACCCGAACTTGTAGGCGTGAAAATTGGTCGTCTCGAGGGAGAAATTGCCGTCTCCGTAGTACGTGAAGTGGCCCAGCGGTCCCTTGATCTGAATCTGTTGACCAAGATGCAAGCCATCGAGATACTGTGAAAAGAGTCCTCCTTCTGGATGCACAGGGTTGTCGCCTGCAAAGTAGACTTTGATGAGGAAGGACACGAATCCTCGGTCTTCGTCGTTCTCGGACGATATCGGTGTGTACGCACGCACGGCGGTCTTGCCGTTGATCTTCGCGTACAAGAAAACGTGGTTGCCAATAGGTAGTCCGAGTCTCAGATCCTTGGCAGGCAGAGCAAATTTAAAGATGCGTGCATCGTGGCTGACCACCTCTCTTGAGATCAGTACGATAGGCACCTTGGTAGCGCCTTTGAGCGCCACGTCCGTCTCTTCATGGTCCGACGAGGTATCGCTGGTTCCAGTGTCGTCCTCTGTGCTTGAACAACGTCCGATACAGTATTTCTTCAGCATTTGCCAGGCTTTGGTAGAGTGGATGCTCTCGAATTCGTCCGTACAGTCTGTGCCACCACACAGCAAGATACTTGTGGCTCCACCAGGGTGTTCGTCCAGGAACGGTGTTGCGTCGTACACCAGGTCGCGACAAATAAACCAGCAGCTTTTCTTCGAGTTGTGTTTTGCAACTTCGTCTGCAAAAATCAGAGGCAGCTCACTCAATTCGTCTGCAGTCAGACCAGGCTTCGGTGTTGCAGCACTGCTCGTGTCAAGTGGCTCCACTTGCAGCATCTTAATCGAGTCGACGTCGTTAGTCATGATCCGTTCCTTGGTCATCCAGCCACCTTTCTGGTTTCCTGCTTGAGTCGGATGCTCGAACCGTAGCGAGTTCGTGTCTTGTTCGTGGTGGATCTTGACGCGGTACCAAGGGTTGTTCATCATGCCCATAACATTCCATGTAGGGAACGCTGGCATGAGGTTCATCGAGCTGTCCCAAGCTCGAACGCACACTTCTCGAGCACAAAGCAGACTGCTCATCGGAGCGGCCAACTCGTAGTGCACCCAGCACCACATTTTGCCGTACTTGCTTGGCCTCTCATGGTAAATGATGCGAGCTAGCTGCCACGATGCGCCATCGTCTAGCGTCACCTCTACGCGAATAACTCGCCGACCACCGCCTGAATACGCGTACCCCTTGATCGTGTACGTCTCGATGTCGTTAAACGTGGTGTCTTCACCGAGAGCCAACAGGTCGTCATGGTTCGGTAAAATGACCACGGCATTGACGTTAAGCTCCATGATCGCGTACGGCGACTTGGACCACCAACCTTCCGCCGTTGCCGTCTCGGCAGTGACGTGCGACGGTAGTACGCGATTGTCCATAATGTGATGGTGATTGGAGGACTCGTGATCGCTCACGTGGATCCGTGCGAGCCACTTGACCATGCGTCCACCGATGTGACCTGGGACAATAAGGCGCACAGGGAACCCATGATCAGGACCGAGTAGCTCACCGTTGGCTTTCCACGCCACCAGAACATCGCACGCCGGGTCCAACGCCGTACTGGCACGAATGCACGTGCCGTACTTGTCGTGTGGCAAGTCCTCGATGCCCTCAAACCACACCCACTGTGCCTTCTCTCGATCAACACCGCAAGCCGTCAGCAGTACGTGAAGCGGGACTCCTGTCCACTCAGCGGTGGAGCATCCGGCCGCGCCCCAACTAAAGCCGATAGTCTTCTTGATCATATTCTGTTCTTTACGGCGATTACCGGCACATACCAGCAACACCGGGAACGTCACGGTCTCCTGTTCAAAAGTGGTGACCAGCTCGTTCATGCCGAACGTACGCGGCTTCTTCACCAGTCCGTCGATCGAGAACGTATGTGTATCCCACTCGAGTCTCGGCACGGGGCCGTGGTTGCGAACGTAGTGCAATGCCATGGGTGTGATAAAGGTGCTCGCGTACTTCAGCGGGGGCTCACTATTGAACGGGTGTCGTCCCGTGAGCCGGATCAGCTCAGGGTGCCGGGGTACCCACTCATCGGGCGTACCAACGTCTCTGGGGTCAATTTGCGCCATGATGTCACTTGCACGGACAATCGCATTGTGAGAACGCAGCTAAGAGCGCGCCCGCCACTGCGGAGTTAGGATTACTTAGCCGTCCATACCTTTGGCTTTCACCCTGAGCAACCGGTTTCACTCCGCGTTTTAATTGGACCACGTCGCCTCCGACGCACTGAGCTACTGATGCCGCGGTATGCCTCGATTTCGGGATAACTCACACGGTGCGGGCATGATGGGCGGTGCTCGAGCGTGAGCAAGAGCGGTTGGATCGGCACGATGACGGCGGGATGCGAGCCCGCGTGGGATGCCGTTAGCGCCAACGCCGGCGTCGACCGGTTGGTGATTGTGCTGGCGGCAGATCTCAAACGCGTCATGGTGGAGAGAGGCCAATCAGTTCCAAGTTCGCGTTGCTCACGCGCGGCTTGTCACAATTCTTTCAGGTCGGAGTCCAGCGCCCGTCGAGAGAAGTCGCACCTAGAAGAAAGCGGGTTAGATCGAAATACATGCACGCCATCGAAAGGATGGGTGATCTCTGAACGCTACATCGCAGACTCGAGCTGCTGGACAACTTCAAACTCGCCATTAAAGCTGACTCACGATCTCGTGCTTGAAAGTGACCGAGTGCGCGTGACGTTAAATAATCTCCTCCCTCCGCACGTGACGCCGTGAGTGTCGGCATTACAGCGATTGATAAGCTCTAGAAGCTCTAATAAAACTACATGTGTTGTCGATAAGTGAGCTCGCTTTTTGGCGCTCAGAGTGGGGTGTTTCTGTGATGTTGTTGTCTTTTACGGATGACTCATTCATACCAGCATCGTTTCTGCAGCTCGGCCCAACCTCACTCCTCTATTTACCACTTGAAGCGCAACCACCAACAACAATGGAGCCCCAAGACCAGTACATCGGGTTGGCCACACCTTCACTGCAACCAGACACTGCTGGTGTCCACCATCGCCGCACTGACTTCCCCATCCAAACGGACCCGCTGCAAGATGACAAGGCTTCGGAGATCAAGCTGCTCAGTACGGCTCGTCCTCACATGCGAGCCTTCCACTACGCCTGGTTATCTTTCTTCTTCGCTTTCTTCGGCTGGTTCTCCATTCCTCCTCTGATGCCCACTATAAAGAAACAACTCGGACTAACTGCCGACCAAGTTTCCAACTCCAACATTGTGTCGGTGGCAAGCACCATTCTAGGACGAGCTGTCGGAGGTCCAATGTGCGACCGCTACGGCTCTCGAACGGTACAGGCAGTGTTGTTGGTTGTCGGAGCTATCCCGGTGGCTTCCGCTTCACTCGTGACGAGTTACACTGGCCTCATGTTCGCTCGGTTCTTTATCGGTCTCGTCGGCTGCTCCTTTATTGCTACAACATACTGGACCTCCACTATGTTTACTAAAGAAGTCGTGGGTAGTGCTAACGCCCTCGCTGCTGGATGGGGAAATCTGGGTGCTGGGGCTACCACCTTGATCACACCTCAGCTTTTCAGCCTGGTCACAACGGGTGGAGCTCTATCCGACAACATGGGCTGGCGCGTCGCTCTCCTTTTCCCGGCAATCTTTATGGTAATCGTTGGTGTTGCTCTCTACTTTAATTCAGATGACTGTCCACAGGGACAATACAAGGATATCCGTAAAAACTTCTCACTCAACACGGCAGCGACGAAACCTGCTATTGACATGAAGCAGGGTCTACTCCGTGTAGCCAAGATGCCGGTCACCTGGATCCTGGCTTTCCACTATGCGTGTTCCTTCGGTGTCGAACTTCAGGTACACAACGTGCTTACTGAGTACTACTATGAGGACTTTACGCACCCGAACTGCGACCCTGAGACCGATATGAACGAGTGCCGTCGTCTGACCCAAAGTCGTGCCACACTCATCTCGTCACTCTTTGGCTTGATGTGCATCTTCGCGCGCGCACTGGGCGGGTATCTCTCGGACGTGGCAAACCGTCGCTGCGGGATGAAAGGCCGAATCGGAGTGCAGTTTATCTCCTTTGTCGGCCAGGCAGTCTTCTTGTACTTGTTCAGCACAACGAAGGGTCTTTCGACAAGCATTCCTCTCTTGGTCTTCTTCGGCATCTTCGTGCAGGCATGCACCGGCAGCACATACGGTATCGTACCATACGTCTTGCCTGCCTTCACGGGCGCCACATCAGGTATTGTTGGTGCGGGAGGCAACATCGGCGCTTTGTGTTGGAGTTTGATGTTCAAGGGGATCGGCAACCGCGGGACGTCCTTCAAATACTTGAGTATCTTTGTTGCCGCAGCAGCGTTAACCACTTTCGGCATCAAGGTACCCGGCAATGCAGCTCTCTGGGAGAAAGATGACTCGGTCCATGGAGGATTAGCACCCACGGAGGTCGGCGATGACAGCGTCCACAACAACAAGCAAGTAGTATAAGGTATCTCCAGTTGATGTTATTCTCTTCACGCCGTCTGATTGGTTTATGCGAAACACAACATTATTCTTCAGTTGGTACAATATTTGTCAACCTTCGAAATTGCTGTCGCTACTTTCAATTGCAATCCGAAAAATGGGTTAGAATTGCGAATTTTTCATAAATGCTATCGTAATTTTTTGAAGGACACTGCTCGCTAAAATCAAAGGTCATTTTCTTTAAAAATATTTTGAAAGTTTAATCCTTTAATTATCAAATTAAAAAAAACTATTGGACTGTAGAAATGCCCAATATCTCAAAAGCAAAAGTATTGCTTTTTAAATTAGAGTAAATTGTACCCAAATCCACGAGGTATCGCGAGTCTCGGTACCGGAAAGATTCCACTCCAATGATTAAAACATTCGGTGGGTTGTCGTTGTCAATTGTGACGTTAAAGGCGAGCTCTCCTTTGAAGCCTGTGGTGCGTCTGAATAGTGTATCATCTCCAAAGCGCTCGTGTTCTTCGGCCTTGTCAATAAACTTCTCTACCCACGGTCCATCCCCCATTAGGTTTGCAAGTTCGACCTCCATAGAAGCAGGCCCAATGTTAAAAAAAGATTCTGACTTTTCCTTCAGTATCCAATAAACCGACACTGTGTACGTACATTACCGAGCAGCAGTGCTCGGAAGAAAGTAATTCCGTACCAGTACTATTCGTGTTGAAAGTATTAAGGTATTAGCTATTGCGAACTGATACCGGGTAGTATTATTGATATTATTTAAAAATTATTACTACCGGCTGGCCAGTGTACTATTAACGGGCCGGTTCGCTTAACCGCAGTAGGCAAACGTTTGAATGGCCCACAACACACGCACAAAACACTACCTTCGCAGAGCATACTATGCAAGCCTCTCAATCCAAGAACTCATTTTCCTTTTGTTTATCAAGTACATAAAGCTCAAGCATGACCTCTGTCTCGAACCGCGAGCTCTGCCGGTTTTTCTACGTGACTGACGCCGAACACTACTTTACCTGCAGCTACTGTGGCACGCAGCGCAAACAGCTACCCTCATGTGGCTACGCCAATCTGGTTGGCCACCTCAAGGACAAGCATTCTGACTACCACGCCGACTACGACGCGCACCAGCGCAGACAGGCTGGCTCACTGACAGCCTGTGGGTTCGTCAACCCAACGACTTCCAGCATGTACATCTAGATTGAGTGGGTCGTCGACCGCAACATGCCTCTCAGTGAGGTCGATGGTCGACTTACTCGCAGCACGTCGAAGCTCAAGCCTGTTTGCTCGAAGACGCTTAAGGTCTACATCGGCAAGGTAGTGGCTGATGTTGAGACGAAGATCAGCGCCGAGCTGGACGGGCCATTTGGGATCATGTTTGATGGTTGGACGTGTCGCTAGCCGATGTCCGCGAGCTCTTCACTCGATTGTGCAGCGCTTCCTATCGCTGAAACCCACGCTAGGAGCAACGGCATCAATCGTCCATTCTCCGGTTTTAAGGCTGCTACCGTGAAGGTATAGTATTTATCTATGAATACTGTCTGCAAACACTAATTATTATATTTTGTTTTAATAAAGGTTATTCACGGAGAAACAGGTAGTCTGACGACGAAAAAGCGCAAGGCCATCAAACGCTTTGAGGTGACAGCCGTCCCAAGCCTCACGGGAAGAAAGCGCAAGAATGACGACGACAACGGGAAGGAGAAGGCTGAGGAAGAGGAGGACTTTGCGACGGCGGTGCTGAGAGCGAAGCGTGCAAGCGCAGTTGCCCAGAGGCCGTCCAAATATTGCCAGCTCTTGGAGAAGTTGCCGCCCACTAGCAATCGGGGGGGGGGGGGGGTCTTCTCGCAGGCGAAACTGGTGCTTTCTCCACAGCGAGCATCTCTCCTGCCGGTCAACTTCGAGATGCTGATGTTTCTGCGAGCCTACTGGGACGTGACGACCGTGCAAGAAGTGTTCCAGCCAATGTAGGTAGATGTACGCTCTACTTGGTGCGCTGGACATCAATACAGTGGGTATCTCTCAATAATAAATTATTGTCTCTGCGTATATGGAATAACTTATTACGAACTCTGTTTGAAAGCCGTACAATAGCTTACGGTATTTTCCGAGCCCTGCCGAGCAGTGTACCGGAATTAACGTATTTCTTGCAACATCGTAAAAACGCTTTTGAAGTATAATCGTAGGAACAAAAAAACGTAAATACTCATAATTCTGCACTAATTTTCCCGCCAGAAGTACTGGTGGCGGGCAGCACCACTGGCGAGCTAGATTGCTTAATATTCATTTTCTAAATGGGCAGAACATTCTTCAACAAGAATCGCAAGAAGCACGAAGCGGTGCAAGCGGCAAAATCTCAAGGAATCAGCCAAACCCTCGCCGACGAGTACGACGTGAAAAGGACGACGTTGTGGCGCTGGGTTTAAGACGCAAAGCGTGTCGAAGTGGCTGCAAAGGAGAAGCCCAACAAAACTTTTGTCACCGAAGGTAAGCGGGGCCCAAAGCCTTGGTTCTTGGCAATGGATCGAAGGTAAAGCTTTAAAGAATTAACTATTACGTTTTATCGCTAACATTGTTATTCTTCTTATTTATGTACCACAGATTGCTTAACTGGGTTATGGAAATGCCCGCAAACAAATCCCGCTGAAAAATAAGTGAGCTTTATGGCTGGTGGAATTTAGGAAACAATTAAAAAAACTCTTTTTTCTATGTATATTTTATAGGTATGACGACCGAATGTCTTCTTATCGTGGCAGCTCGATTTGAACCCGAGTTTTTCTCTGGTCGCTCTGAGACGGCGGCAAATATGTACCTGCACAGATTTCGCAGACGATACCGCTTATCTATTCGGCGCATGACTCACCGGGGCACCTAAAAACGAATTGAAATGGAGGTAACCTGTGTTTCCATTGTAAGAGCTCTCTAATTTGGTTTTATCATTCTAATGTTTCATTTTTTATAAACGTATCTAGAAAATTGCTGACGAGTTTTCTAAAACTGTTCAATGCAGTTTAGAGGAGTCTAGTGTGGTGTCCCACATTGTTGGTTCTGCTAAGTTCGCGTCTGTCTTCAACATGGATCAAACGGCAGGATCATCGACATGAACCCCAACACGACGATCGACTTCGTGGGTGCCAAACACGTCGACGTCGTCCAAGGTAAACAAATGTTTTCCTTTCATTATTTTAACCTTTTTTTAATATTTTATTAAGTTTAGGAATGACGGAAAATGCTTTTAGAGCTTCTGTTTTTCTCTGTGCGTCTGCCACCGGGGATAAGCTCCCACCGATGATTATCTTTGCTGGAGTTGTTGGTGCTACTGTCGAGGAGAAAGTGCAGCAAAATCCGTTGCATCGTCACCAAGCTGTTCTGACAGTTCAACAAAAAGCTTATTGTGACGAGTCACGCATGCTCTATTGGATTGACGAGGTGAGCCACAGTTTCATTTTAACTTTTGCTGAAGCTCTAATTTGAATGTTCGTTTTTATAAATCTAGGTCTGGAAGCCCACCGTATCTGGTACTCGATTTCTACTATTAGACAGCCTAAAAACACACAAGATGGACTCTGTAAGACTGAAGTTAGAAGGTGAATGCAGTACTGAGGTCAAGTTAATCCCGCCTGGAAGTACGGGCGTGGCGTAACCGATGGACGTTTCTGTCATGCAAGTGTTTAAGAAGCGATGTCGTGAGCTCTATGTAGCCCACCACATCGACAACGGCTTCTCTCCCGACCCAGCCGCCCGCCGCGATCTCATAACTCGCATCGTTGTCCAAGCTTGGAATGAAGTTCCCGCTAAGACCATTCAGAGGGGTTTTATTCGTGCGGGTATTGTTCCGTCTGGACCACGGGAGAGTAATGGTCGGTTTCGAGTAGCTAAACAAGCTCAATAAACTGTTTTTTTGGCGGTTTGAATGTCTTATATTCTACTCAATACTACAATAAAACGTTTTTGCAGCTATAATATGGAAGTTGGTTGGAAGAAGGGGTGAAAATATAAAGAAATTGTCGTCTTCCAAGCTTTTTACGCGTCGTTGCATGAAATATAGTTGTTTTAAGAAATACGTTAATTCCGGTACACCCTAAACATCTATTGCAGCAACCTGTCTGTCCGTCACACTAAATTTTCGAGCCTGTCACGCTTTGCCGGACAAATCATTGGATAAAATAATTTAAATATTCCTACTGGCTGCCGAGCGCAGCGAGGCGGCCCCAATTCCGTGGCGAGGCAAAACACAAGGATCGGCATTCATTCTTACCCGCCGCGTAGCGGCGGCACTCGGCTAGTTATCAAACAATTACAGGACATCGACTCGCTCACCAGGTGACAGCAGTATCGTCGCGAGAGCAGTTAAAGTGTCGCGGTCCTCGAACACTCACGCCACCACCTCGGGACCAAAGCGAGCGCTCGCCATTGATCCGAATCAACACCGATGAGATCGAAGCTGCTGCCACAACGAAGCTCAAGTACTTAAAAAACTTGGCTCGGTGTGCAACCCCCTTGAATATGAACGCCCGGACGAAACCACCCCTGCTACCCCCGGCGCCCACAATTCCAGACGTCACGCCAATGCATTTAAGGCAGACATAGGAAACAATACCGTACGTTGTTCCAGTGGAGGCTTGAGCGAAGAAGCCAAAGACGAAAAGACATGGAATACTCCAAGCTAGTACCCGAAGTTGACTGAAGAGATAGAGAAACGCAGCTTGACCTACAAGACACAACAACTGCATGGAGATACGGCCTTTCATGTCGTAGTGGTGGTTTGCCACATCGGACGCGTAGCCTCCAATAGCTCGAGCAAAAATGCACATGAGACCAAAGCAGGACGAGATGGCGCTAGATTTGGTCTGTGTCAGTAGATGACATTCGTTGTCACCGGTCTCAACGTCGCACCTGTCGGTCTTGATGTCTTCATAGAAGTACAGACTGAGCACGTTGTGGACTTGCAGCTCGACACCAAAGCAGCAAGCGTAGTGGAAGGCAAGAATCCAAGCTATAGGCTGTCTAGCGACTGCCATAAACCCGTTATACAGCTCCGACTTAGCGCGATCAGCCATGGCGTGATTACGTTTGAGGTCGACGTAGCTGCCCTGTGGACAGTCGTCCGAAAACAAGTAGGTGCAAACACCAATTGCAACCTTGATAATGACAGGAAATACATATGCCATTCTCCAACCATAATTGTCCGAAATAGTGCCGTTAAATGTGATGAGATCAAAGACAAGCGGGGTTACTAAGTAGGTTACACCTGCACCCAAGTTGCCCCACCCACACGAGATGGCGTTGTCACTACTAACCACCTCGTGTGAGAACATGGTCGACGTCCAGTACGTTGTTGCCACATAAATACACCCCACGAGACCGATGAAAAACCTCGCCAACATCAAACCAATTTACCTGGTCACCAATGTCGCTGAGGCAACTGGAATAGCTCCGATGACCAGCAAGACAGACTGAATGATGCGTGCTCCGTAGCGGTCGCATAGGGGACCGACAATGAGTCGACCGATAATGATACTAGCTAGTGACACGATGTTAAAGCTAGAAACTTGATGGTTGGCATGATAGGCGGGATGGAAAACCAGCCAAAGAACGCGATGAACAATGACAGCCACGAGTAATGAAAGGCGCGCATGTGAGGTCGCTGGAAGCTGAAAAGCTGAATCTCGGTGGCCTTGTCACCTTGCTGTGGATCGGTACAGATGTCGAAGGAGAAGTGGCGTGGTGTGTTTGACTGCAGCATAGGGATCTGGCGGTACGGGTCGGTGGACATGCTTTGGTACGAGGCGGACTTGTGATCGGCAGTTCTCGTAATGCTGGAGATTCCTATATCAAGCGGTGGCCGCGGGGTTTCAGCCCATGTTGATTCGACTGCTGATCGGATACTCGAGGTCGGTTAGCGTGTGTGGAGCTCTAGACATGGCTAGATGCATCTCCGAACGTAAGAAGATAAAGGGAGCGAATCCGTGAGTAGCCAATAGGGAGAAGACACCGGCTGACTGCTCTGGGTTTCAGTGTGGTGGTAATCTCGTCGTTGACTTCTCCTGTCTTTTGCTATGGCATCAAAATGAGTACCTCCTTCATCCAACGGCTGCGAATGGATCACGTTGCGAAATCTCCAGTCGATATAAGGCACACTCAACGCATCATGGAATGCTGAGCACCTGCAGACTACAGTATCACATGTACGACGACGTGCCATACTGGTAGGTAGCCAAATACATGTAATGAATCCATCGCCAGCAACACGACAATTTTCAGGTTTCCTTGACCCCCAGCGAGTCTTCGCATGATCATTTAGCAATACACTGCCTGAATCAACACTTCAACACGGACACTATTCAGAAGGCCGCACCAACGAAGCGCTCCGACGTGGGGGATTTGCCTTTTTGCTTGCTGGGGCTCGATATGCATCGGCAAGGAGTCCACCTCTTCTTCTCTTTTTCGTCGAGCTTAAATTTCTTTTTAGACACGATCGTCTAGTCCGAACTCCGAATGCACCAGTGTAGACACCGCTCCGAAGAGTAGTCCACACTGAACTCGCATAGTGAGGGGCAGAGCTCCCGATAATGGCATTGTTATTTATCGGGCACCCTTGCTTAGCATAAATAATGGTATGGGAAAGCTAGAGCCAATACATACATTATGGCATGTACAGTGATCAAACAATGAATAAGAGCATAACGTACAACGACTCAACATCATTTTAATAATGCACAATCTCTCGAAATCACACCGTTTTCGTGCAGTAATAACACATTTTTGCCTACTTTGTCCGAAATGAAGAGGGAGCGCTCCAGCGACTTGTGATGCTCAGCGTTCTGCGACTCAAATTTCAATGAAAATGCATAGTGATGACGAAATCTTTTCATAAATTATGGTGAACTGGCTTTTTAGCAAATACATTATTTATTGCCTTCGTGATGTCGACGAAATAAATATATTTATGATCTCATAAGAAATAATTGACAAGACCATGCCATAATCGGGAGCCCTCACTGAGGGCCCCTGCTGAGGCACCTGATGCTGAACTGTGACTCTGCATTTTAGGAACATTTCGAGCATGCAGGTGAAACATTCGAACCGTAAGAGTTCCTGATCAGGTATAATATTTACATACTTCTCAGTACAATCGATTAGGCGCGGGTAAGCTTACGACAAGCTCTCGGAATTTATCTCATGAAATGCGCATTGTTCGAATGGTTTCTCGAAATATAGACAAACAGAGCTGAAAATCACCATTACTGGTTAAGGTTATTTTACAGGTTTTTTGCATTTTACATGTAATGAGAGAGAAAAAACTTGCTTTTATTAAAACATTAATTTTATAATACTTCCTCCATCCGGAAATCTAAGTGTTCGATTCGCTCCTAAATAGCTATTTTTGCGAGGTTTTATTATGATTCTTAAGTATTTTTATTTTATAACTACGATTTAGAAAAACTCAAATGCCTCGAAATGCTTGGTTTTCAAATTGGTGGTAGACTTGTTTTTCACGAAGTAGCTAATATCGATTGAGCTGCTAAAAATAGGCAGATTAAGTAAATAGCTTTTTTTGCGAGATCACGTTTTTCAACTCGAGCACGGCCTTCAAATCTCTGAGTTAGTAGTATTAAAATAATAATAGCTATATAAAACTGAGCTACTATTAATACTTCAAATGAGAAACAGTACTATTACTTTAGAATATATCATATGATACATGTATTTGGTTACCATTGCTTATATTTTCAGACGGAGGAAGTATCAAAACTCGTAGCAAAAAAAAACAATCCCTCAAATTATTTGCTCCGCTCCTTAGAAAAACCTTGGTTTTAATTAATAAAATGAAAATACATAGCAACGATTCGTTTCCAACAATTCCCAATACAATTGTCTCAACTATTGAAGACATCTGCCAACGCCGTCTCTGCCCGCATCGTGTTCGGATGGCGCGTCATTGCGTATAATTCTGCGAGCCCTCGGCCTTGCCTGTCATCGGTTCATGCCCACTTCTGTGAACAAGCTCAATTTCATGCCCACTTCTGTGAACAAATCAAATAAGCGCGCATTGCAGCCTTCTTGTTGCGACATGCGAATTGACCCACTATAACTCTCCAATTCCAACATTGTGACTAGTACCCGCGAGATTAACAGCAGTGGATTGGTAGGGTTGTTTCGACCACTTCACTGTTCTGACCCTAGCAATACTATAAAATAATTGCGATACTAATACTGGCTCCGACATTATTACAGTATGTTTTACATGCACTTTTTTCAGCGACCCGAGTTCAATTTTGTATTTCATTGTCCGCCGGGGGGGGGGGGTCAGGGACCCCAAAATAAAATAAAATCGCTCTGGCGAATCTACTAGAAAATACAGATTTCATTGATGCTTCAGATTAAGGTAAATAAATAACTGGAATACTTGGAAACGTGCAGTAAATTATTACTACAATCGTGTTAGTTGACCTACACAGCCGTTGATAAACAAGAGTCTACAGTAGTTACGCTCCAGAAACTCGCGTTGATCTTCAGAAATAAGATCATTTCTAAGGTCAAAGACGACATACGGTGACGCTCGAGACGCAAGACCGCTCGAGCCACGCTGAAGAGCCTCTCCACGATGTTTGACGTCGGAGGGATGGCACTTAGCAGCTTGTACCTGACATGCTCCGCGGAAATCTTGCGGCGCTTTAGAATCTGGCGAGCAAAGCCATCCGCATCCGGTGGAGAGGCTGGTGACGCGCTCGTTGCTGCCGCCTCGAGCTGACGGAATGGCTCCAATACCGTTATCTCCATTGCCGTCAACTCAACCGTTTTCTTAGCCAATACCTTGACCACAGCTGCCTCAAAAGCCTGCGCGTGAATGATACCTGCATCTGGAGCTAGACATAAAAAAATAATACAAGAATCCAAAACATCTCAAATTAAATACGCTTACCAAGGTACTTGCTCATTGAAGGACGAATCTCCAACAGACCATCAAAAAGATCCCTGGCATCTAACAGAGTAAGTCCATCGGACTGTATCATCTTGGAAACGGACTCAACGCATCGAAGCTTGGACAAGAGCTCCTCTAGCTGGCGGTGTGTCGTCCGGGATGGCAACATGCTGGCCAGCTCGTCGTCGTCAGCTGAGGGAAACTCCCTCAGCCTGAAGTAGCGCTTCAGCATCGAGAATGTCGAGGCCCAGCGCGTGTCCTGACGCATAATTGGTACCAGCGGCGTTTTGAGTCTGTACCAAAAAAATCACAGACCAAAAATAGTATTCCACAATTACATTAACAAAACTGAATTGGATACAAAAATACAGATCACGGTACCTCAGCTTTGCGGCTTGCTTGAGGGTACGCAGCTTGCGCATTAGCTGCTGAACCTCCTCTAGTGCGGGTTCGTGCGGAGCCATGTAATCTCGAACCGCGAGGTTAAGTCGGTGGCTGGCACATCCGACTAGCGGGACGCCCATGAGGTTGGCAAGGCGCTTGTTAACCGAGCAGTTGTCCCCGACGAGGAGCTTACACCCCTCAATAGATTTCTTAAAAAGGGTAAAAAAACGCTCAATAGCAAGCAAATGCCCATCCGCGAACAGCTGATCGTCCGGCTCCTCCATTATTGAATCTATTGATGAAAGGGGATAGCATGGACCGTTTGGCTCATCGTAACAAGCGTAGACAGCCAGGAAGTGTTCCGTTCCGTGGCTCCAGCCGTCGAGCATAAGCCCAAACTCATCGGGCATCTCCTCACCAATAGACCGCTCTACAGCCTTGGTGAGGTCTTCCATGTTAGACACCAAAGTTCCAACAGAGACTGGTGCCAAGTTCGTATTCTTGTTCAAACGCACGTATACGAAATTAGCTCAAATCATAAATAGTCCGAAAGAATTTGTGTACTTACTTGCGCGTCCAACTCGACTCGCAGAACTTGAGCGGCAGATTGCCCTCGACAATCCGCCTCAACCACGCGTAACGGTTCGATGCCTTCTGGCTCACCCAGGGAACAAGTGTTCCAGTCGCAGCAGCGCTCGCGTCACGCATCTCGCTCTCGAACCTTGGGTGCGACGCGCGAACGTGCGTCACTAGGTTAGTGTAGCCGCTCCGAGGAGCGTGTTTACGCCGTTTGCCACAGGCCTTGCAGGCATGGTAGCCTGTAATGTCGCCTTCTTCGTCCAGCACGGGCTTGAAGAAGAAGGCGGCAATTTGCCTTGGTGAGAAAGGCTGGGGTTTCTGAGTCGTATCGACGAGATTGGCGAGCATGGCAGGTATTGCGGCGTTTCGGCAGTATGGCGGAGAAGTGGCAAAATTAAGAAATGCAAACGAAGTGCTGCGGTCAGTGACTCTCTGTGAGTACTTGGAAGCTGACTGCCAACGCTTTTGGGTGGTGTAGGCAGCTTGAAAATTAAGCATTACTTTTTCAGAATTGGTGAGATCAATTATTTGTGACTGACCAAATATGTGCAAAACAAGTAATTGTTTCAAACAATACAACATTATTTTTCCGAGTATTTATTTTTGGGCATGATGCTTGCTACAACATACTGGATCTCTACCATGATTAAAAGAATTCGTGTTCTGGCTACCACCTTAATCAAACCTCAGCTGGTGGAGATCTGCCCGACATGGCGTGTCGCTCTCTACTTTAATCAGCTAACGGGGGCAACACGAGTACTCTGTAAGAATCACGGTTGAGGTCACCAGCTATATAGCAAAGGAGGCCGTGTGTCTAAGATGCCAGCCACATGGATGTTGCAAGTACACTACATCCTACATCTGTTACGACGAAGATTTCATCAACGTCGTTCGCTTAACTGAGTACGGTGGCGTTGAAGAACTCACACTGTGGAGCTAGGACATTCGTTTATTAATGCAAGCGCAGAAGATAAAAAGCAGACGAGTTTACAGTGAGTTAATAGCACGAGAAGCCGGAGCGCAGTGCTACCGCAGTGTCGCAAATAAATACTGTGGACATTAGATCGAGGTCTGGCGATATGGTAGCATGAAATCTCGAACTCACACTTAGGTTTTTGAAAGCACAAGTGGTAAATTAAATTTAACTGGCCTGATTCGACACCCCTCCAGTGACCTCTGAAACGCTTCTTGACGTCAAATTTTACGAGTTGCGGCGTAAAACCTAGCGGGACCACTACAAGCTGGGGCTGTTCGTTGGACTGGAGAAGTCGGCGTGTGCGTCAATGCAATTTCCACACAAATGAACGCTTAGAGAAACTGCTGTCCAGAACTTGCATCCACAGTCTTACCCGGTAATTTCAGTCTATGAAGCTACACGCCATCTTCCTCATCCCCTCTAGTGCCAAGTTAATCAGCAGAAATCTGTTAGCGCTGACGGTATTCACCCCTCCTTCTCGAAATTTTATTCCTTATGAAGAAGTTCTAAGGGGGTGGACGTTAACGCCAGTCCGCTCTTCAGGAGTTCAGTACCAAGTGACCGGAAGGGGTCTTTTCTTTCGAGGGTTTCTTGGCTGGTAATGAAAAGCACTTGCACCCAGGTATGTACGTATCTGTGCCTTCTCCATCAATGAGTTGATGTCATTTGCAAGATCTCGACTATCACGCACTTTGCAATATGGATTTCACATTCGGTAACGATGTTCCTAGGCGAGCGCCGTCACGAAATAATTGTCGACAGCCGGCGCTTGAGTACTTCGGACCGACGCTGCAGGAACTCGGAGCTTATCCGTCGCACGAAGGTCGACACGATCGAACCAAAACCATCACCGTCGTGGACTTGGAGTTGTCCGAGCGGGAGAGTGTGGGTTATCTAGACGCATCAAGCGCCTCTTCTCAACAGCGTCGCGGTTTCCACCACCGAGTTAACTCCTCTAACCGTCCGTCCTTTGCTCTCTTCACGGATCCGCTGCAAGCTGACAGAGCTACCGAGATTCGTCTTTTCAGCTTTGCAAGACCTCACATGCGAGCATTTCACTTGGCTTGGTTATCCTTCTTCGTCGCTTTCTTCGGCTGGTTCTCAATCCCTCCATTGATGCCTACGATCAAGGAACAGCTTAAGCTAACACAGGCTCAAGTCGACAATTCAAACATCATTTCGCTGGCGAGTACTATGGTGGGAAGACTACTAATTGGCTCTCTATGCGATCGGTGTGGAGCTCGTAGTATTCAAGCTGCACTGTTGGTAATCGGGGCAATCCCCGTGGCATCCGCTGCCTTGGCATTTGACTACGTCGGCTTCATGTTTGTGCGCTTTTTCATCGGACTTGTAGGCTGCACCTTTGTATCTACTACGTACTGGACATCAACAATGTTCTCGAAAGAAGTTGTGGGAAGTGCCAACGCGGTTGCTGCTGGCTGGGGAAATCTAGGAGCTGGTGCGACGTACCTTATCACTCCGTTACTGTTTGACCTCATAACAGTGCAAGGTGGCATGTCGGACAACTCGGGCTGGCGGGTTACGCTCTTGCTCCCAGCTTTTCTGATGCTAATCGTTGGGATTTGCACCTATTTCTTCTCAGACGATTGTCCACAAGGAAACTATGTTGAGTTGAAGAAGACTCACGCGATGGCAGACAAACCTAAAGCTGCCATGCTTCGAGCGTTTATTACTGTAGCAAGACAGCCTGTTGCTTGGATACTAGCCTTCCAGTATGCATGTAGCTTAGGTGTGCAGATACAAGTCCACAATGTGTTGAGTCTGTATTACTTCGAGGATTTCAGACGCTTCGACTGTGACCCTACCATCGACGAAGACAACTGTCGTCTACTAACCCAAACAAAAGCCAGTCTCATCTCGTCCTGCTTCGGCCTAATGTGCATCTTTGCGCGTGCTATCGGTGGATACATCTCGGATATAGGCAATCGCCATTGGGATATGAAGGGCCGGATCTCGACTCAACTGGTTTGCCTCACCGGCCAAGCCATTTTTCTATACGTGTACAGCCACATCCGGGGTGTGGAATGGAGTGTTCCCTGTTTGATTGCGTTCGGCTTCTTCGCGCAGGCTTCGACTGGCACAACGTATGGAATTGTGCCGTACATTTGCCCGGATTACACAGGTGTGACCTCTGGAATTGTGGGCGCTGGAGGGAATGTGGGAGGACTCATGTGGGGACTTTTATTCAAGATCGTCGAGGAACGCGCTTTGTCATTCCGATATTTGAGCTTCTTCGTCATGAGCTCCGCCATTTTGTCGGTTTGTATTCGTGTGAAAGACGAGCGTTCGATATGGAGTCATGAACCCTCCAGGTATTCGCGCCGGCGTACGGAACAAACTGTGCAAGCTTTTTACGTGTGAGCTTAGTCATGATAATAGTGATAGCTTCGAGTAGTACCGTATTAGGGAAACCGTGTGTAGTTTCTCAGGATCTGCTTTAATTCGTTATAAGATCAACATTTTCAACTCAGATCATGACAGGAATCGTGTCCACAGCACGTAGCTCACTGGGAGTGTGAAAGTGGCTTCAACATGAAGTCGATGGTATCATCGGGCAAATAGTTTCTGGGCCAATTTGTGATAATTCTGTAGCCTCTGTTGCCTTTGTTATAAATTACAACAGCTTTGTGATTGTTCGACTTGAAATTGGCCTCATCGGCTCATCCTTCGTGACGACCGCGTACTGGCCGTCGGTGATGTTTGCCATGAAGTTGTTGGACGGCTAATGCCATTATTCCAAGCTGGGACAACCTCGGAGCTGGAGTCACGTACCCTATTATCCCGCTTTGCGTACCATAGACGACATGGTATCGGACAGCTACGGCTAACGCACCCTGGTCTTTCCTGTCATTTTAATGATTTTGTCTGACTGCCCTCATGGAAATATCCAGACGACTACTGTAGTGTCATGGGTCCCGCAGCGAAGCCGGAGATCGACATGACGAAGCCTCTGTGGATTGTGGCTAAGAAATCGGCGACGTGGGTCTGCTTCTTCGGTGTCGAGCTACGGTATTGATACTACTAGTACAACCAATGTACAAGCCCAAAACTCTGTGACGTGTGTGAATTATGTAGTTTACCTATATTTACGGACACTTAGGGTAGAAAACACGTATAGAGTGAAGGATTCACTGTTAGAAAAGCAATAAGCAGATCCTCATGACGCGTGGCAGACATCTGCTAGTGCTGCTCGCGTTGGCGTGCCTCGTGGCGTTGTCCGTGGCTGGCAAAGACTACTACGAGGTGCTGGGTGTGTCTCGCGACGCTTCATCCGCCGAAATCAAGCGCGCATTCCGCAAACTCTCGCTCAAAGTACGTTCCGTTATCTCACTCCAGCTGACACAGGTCTCCTAATATTGATAATCCACTTCTCGGCAATCAGCATCATCCTGACAAGAACCCGGGGGACGAGAGTGCGGCTCAGAAGTTCGCGGAAGTGGCGGGCGGTGAGTCTCAACGAAATAGTTTTTTAAAGTTGATCTGCATATCAGCAAGTAAGCTTATGGCGTTCCTCATACTTTATAACAGCGTACGACGTGCTGTCTGACGAGGACAAAAGGAATAAGTACGACCGATACGGAGAAGAGGGTCTGAACAATGCCGGCGGAGATGGCGGCCACGACCCGTTCGACATTTTCTCGCAGTTTTTCGGCGGTGGCGGCCGCAATCGCCGAGAACGCGAGCCGTCGCGCGGTCCAGATGTCGTGATGCCTCTGCGTGTATCACTGGCACATCTATACAATGGCAAGAGTCTGCAGTTCTCCATTCGTCGTGAGGTATGTAGTGAATTTCAATTACAGGAGATAAAAGGGGCTAACTTTCTGTCGTGTGAATATTAATTTTAACAGACCATTTGCCATCATTGCCATGGCAAAGGCGCAGCTCACGAAGAAGACGTTCACGTCTGCAATGAATGTGGCGGTCAAGGGGTCAAGACAACCACGCGACGCGTAGGCCCGGGCTTTATCCAGCAGTTCCAAACCACGTGCGAGAAATGTCATGGCAAGGGGAAAATCTACACGAGTACGTGTCCAATATGTGGCGGTCGCAAGGTAGAGATGAGCGATCTCAGCTTCGATGTGGATCTGGACAAGGGCACACCCGATGGCTTCGAAGTCGAGCTGGAGAACTACGCAGACGAAATCGCCGGCCAACCGGCCGGACACGTCCGCTTACAGGTACTGACCGCGCCACACCCGCTTTTCACGCGCGAGGGCGACCATTTGTGGATGGATATGGACATTTCTCTACGTGAATCGCTTGTGGGATTCAAAAAGATTTTCACGCACTTGGATGGACGACGAGTGGAAGTGGTACGTGAGGACATCACGCCGCCTCGATTTGTCACTGTGTTGAAGGATGAGGGCATGCCCAAGCAGCATTCCTCTTCGGAAAGAGGCCAACTGCACATCAAATTCCATGTTAAGTTCCCAGAATCGCTTTCAGATGAGCAGAAAACCGGCTTCCGGGAGCTTTTCTCGATGAAATAATGGACAATCAAAGAGCAGCTGTGTCGACCAGAACGATCATTATCTTCTCTTTTTTTTCTTAACTAACTCTTTTAACTAACGACTTAAAATTTCTTATGACAAAAGGGTATTCTAGCTTTCCTACGGGCAGAATACTACTCAAATTTGACTACTGTTTAGAGTCTATCTCTCGCGACGCGAGTCGTACTCAGCCAGGATCTCCTCTGCGGACTTGCCCGACGTCTCCGGCACCAACTTCAGAGCCAACAGGAAGAAGATTGCCAGCAGCACCACGAACGGAACGTACGCGTAGTCGTCCAGAGCGTCCGAAATGTACGGATACGATACTCCCACGATGAGGTTGCACAACCAGTTCATGCCGATGCAGAGCGATGAAGCGCTGGCACGGATGGCGTCTGGGAAGATATCGGCCGTCATGACCCACACGAGAGGACCCAACGTGACGCCGAACGCGATCACGTACAGAGCAGTGAACACAATCGACAGAGCAGACACGTCCACGACGAAGGCCACCGTCATCAGCACAGACATGACGAACATGCCGGCCAGACCCCACAGGATCATGTTCCGAGCACCGAAACGGTTGGCCAGCACGCCCGTGAAGAAGGCCGGGAAGATGTTGATGAAGTCAATGATCAGCGTGCCGACACGCGAGTCCGAAATGCCGGCATCCGAGAAGATGCTGCCGGAGTAGTAGAACACAGCGTTGATACCCGAAAGCTGCTGAGCACACGACAACAGGATGCCACCCAGAAGCTGCATCCGGTAGCGAGGAGCGAACATGGACTCCTGCTTCGGCGCAGACAGACCCTCCTCCGCCGTGTCCACCTTCTTGCTCGTCTGCAACCACGACATGGCCGTCTGCACGTGCTCCTCGCCATACAGACGAGCGATCACTTCCTTGGCCTCCTCCGTTCGGCCCTTAGTTAGCAGCCACGCCGGACTCTCAATGCACATGGTTGGCGCCAACACCATGTAGATCACAGCCAGGATGCACGGGAAGGCAGCCAGGTAGCGCCAGCCAGAGCTCGTGTTGGCGAAGAAGAAGCAGATCGCCGGGAACAAGATACCGATCGTGGTGAAGATCTGCAGACCCAGACCCAAAGTGTTGCGCATGTGCGGCGACGACAGCTCGTTCACGTACGCACCGATAGTTCCCGTGGCCGTGCCGGAGGCTATACCGGCGATGAGCCTTCCCACGGCGAACGCCCAGATGTTCGACACGGACGCTTCAACCACACCGCCCACGAACATGAAGATGCAATTCAGCATCAACGTTTTCTTACGGCCGAGACGGTCGCTGAAGTGGCCGCAGCACAGCGAGCCGACCATGGCGCCGAAGATCCAGGCGTTCACGGCGAACGTCCACTCCAGCTTCGAGTGGCCAGGGAACATAAGGCACGTATCCTCCGCCACAGGACGCGCACTGCACTCGTCCGTGTCGTTGTACTGCGACAGGTTTGTCTGAGACGTCGACCAACCGCTCTGGAACGGCTGCAACCAAGACAGGAGCGCGCTTGTGTACAGGATGGCCTTGGGCTTGATCAAACGTGCAGCGGCCTTGTTGGCCTCGTCGAAGGCCGTCGTCGCCTTGGGCGTTGTAACTTCCGTGTAGTTATCCGCCATCGGTGAATCTCTTGTTGCGTTCTTGAAGCACTCGACTTAAATCAAGTGTCGAGTACTAAACCAAATGAAAAGTGAAGAGGAGGAAGGACCCTCCTCGATGAGTCCTCGATGGCAAGCTGGCTGCAGCACGGTACATGTATGAGGGCGTAGGAAAAGGATTTCACTTGATCTCTCGCCAAACGGCGTTCATTAAAATGCAACATCGCTTGTTTCTCGGCTCGAACTTCAATCAGCCTTCACCTTGCGACCACCTGTCACAAACAGCGATACGACACACGAGCAAAGGCTGACAACAAGAAACAGACGCGTCTTTTTTGACCTGGATACGCGCAATGTGCGCCACTCGACGTTCCTACAGTAGTCCGGCGCGTACAGTACCGGCACATTTTCTGAAGTTTTATGCGTGTCCGCTCGCTGTTCAGACTCCTACGCACTAAAGCTGCAATATCGAGGTACGCGTAGACTCGCTTCCTTATTCTTGTGTAAGCTTAGCTCAAAGATCAACATGTATTAATAACGGTGGTGGCCTTGCAGGACGACGTCGGTCTCTGATACATGTACAGCGCATGTACTTTTGCCTTACGTGGCATGTACTGTAGTACATGCGTCAAGGTCGTGCAAAGAAAGACGAACTTCAGATATGCAGAAAAAAGCGTCATATTGGTTGAAGTTAGTTGGTCGTTTGCTAGTCGACTCGTCGTTGCAATCCAGCACGGTTGGAGGGACCTTGACTCCCACTGACAGCCTGAAAGTCTCAGGCACCTTGCGACTCCCGCAGGCTACACGTTGCTGGCAGCGATGCCAGCATCAACCCGTACATGTACCGGCTCACCGTGTTTTTTCCTGTGACTGCGCGAAAATGTAACGTATTTTGTACAGTACTTCATCCGAAGTTTCCGTGGTTGTTTGAATAACGAAAAACAATGTCGCTTCTACAGTACAGGTCGTTGTGACATTCTCTAGCCTGGTTGGACCAGCCGCTGATAGGCGCGTAAGAGTGCAAACTTGTCGGCTCAATTACATGTACAGTACAGTACAGTAGCTCAAAAACAAGATCCTACAGTAGTACAGCATCCGCTTGTGTCACTGTGTCCAAGTGTGGGCGGTCAGCGGCCCAAGCAGAAATCAAGTGAAAGCATTTCCATACGCAGCAGCCTTGTACTGTAACGGTAGTCGCACTCACCTTAGACAGCGGTGTGTCCGCTACCGACGTCCTCGAGTGTGTCGCTCACTCACTTTTCATTTGGTTTAGTACTCGACACTAGTGCTTCAAGAACGCAACAAAGAGATTCACCGATGGCGGATAACTACACGGAAGTTACAACGCCCAAGGCGACGACCGCCTTCGACGAGGCCAACAAGGCCGCTGCACGTCTGATCAAGCCCAAGGCCATCCTGTACACAAGCGCGCTCCTGTCTTGGTTGCAGCCGTTCCAGAGCGGTTGGTCGACGTCTCAGACCAACCTGTCGCAGTACAACGACACGGACGAGTGCAATGCGCGTCCTGTGGCGGAGGACATGTGCCTTATGTTCTCTGGCCACTCGAAGCTGGAGTGGACGTTCGCCGTGAACGCCTGGATCTTCGGCGCCATGGTCGGCTCGCTGTGCTGCGGCCACTTCAGCGACCGTCTCGGCCGTAAGAAAACATTGATGCTGAATTGTATCTTCATGTTTGTGGGCGGTGTGGTTGAAGCGTCCGTGTCGAACATCTGGGCGTTCGCCGTGGGAAGGCTCATCGCCGGTATAGCCTCCGGCACGGCCACGGGAACTATCGGTGCGTACGTGAACGAGCTGTCGCCGCCGCACATGCGCAACACTTTGGGTCTGGGTCTGCAGATCTTCACCACGATCGGTATCTTGTTCCCGGCGATCTGCTTCTTCTTCGCCAACACGAGCTCTGGCTGGCGCTACCTGGCTGCCTTCCCGTGCATCCTGGCTGTGATCTACATGGTGTTGGCGCCAACCATGTGCATTGAGAGTCCGGCGTGGCTGCTAACTAAGGGCCGAACGGAGGAGGCCAAGGAAGTGATCGCTCGTCTATATGGCGAGGAGCACGTGCAGACGGCCATGTCGTGGTTGCAGACGAGCAAGAAGGTGGACACGGCGGAGGAGGGTCTGTCTACGCCGAAGCAGGAGTCCATGTTCGCTCCTCGCTACCGGATGCAGCTTCTGGGTGGCATCCTGTTGTCGTGTGCTCAGCAGCTTTCGGGTATCAACGCTGTGTTCTACTACTCCGGCAGCATCTTCTCGGATGCCGGCATTTCGGACTCGCGTGTCGGCACGCTGATCATTGACTTCATCAACATCTTCCCGGCCTTCTTCACGGGCGTGCTGGCCAACCGTTTCGGCGCTCGGAACATGATTCTGTGGGGTCTGGCCGGCATGTTCGTCATGTCTGTGCTGATGACGGTGGCCTTCGTCGTGGACGTGTCTGCTCTGTCGATTGTGTTCACTGCTCTGTACGTGATCGCGTTCGGCGTCACGTTGGGTCCTCTCGTGTGGGTCATGACGGCCGATATCTTCCCCGACGCCATCCGTGCCAGCGCTTCATCGCTCTGCATCGGCATGAACTGGTTGTGCAACCTCATCGTGGGAGTATCATATCCGTACATTTCGGACGCTCTGGACGACTACGCGTACGTTCCGTTCGTGGTGCTTCTTGCAATCTTCTTCCTGTTGGCTCTGAAGTTGGTGCCGGAGACGTCGGGCAAGTCCGCAGAGGAGATCCTGGCTGAGTACGACTCGCGTCGCGAGAAGTAAGCAGAACTTGTTGCATGTGTTTGTCGTACTTGTGTAAATATAGCATTCTCAACAGCTTGGAAGAAATTCTGTTTAGTTTTTATAAGAGAACTTTGGGTTGTTTGTACAGATACCGGTATTCTGGATAAAATCCGAATAAATGACGGATGATTTTTTAATATCAGGGATATTCTCAAAACCTATTTTCCAGCTTGCTACAGTAGATATTTGGCCGGCGGCTGTAGTAGTGCCATATCCACATCGAAAAGCTGAAAATTGCTATCCGAGCAACATGATGTTTTAGATTAACAAATGTACTACGTAGTATTCGAACCATCTAAGCAGAAACCCATGGCTTTACCGAATGATCGGTTTAGAAGTCGAAAGCTACTACAAACTACCTAACGTCTACGCTCTACTGCTCGCGACGCGAGTCATACTCGGCCTGGATCTCCTCGGCCGACTTGCCAGACGTCTCCGGCACCAGCTTCAAGGCAAGCAGGTAAAAGATTGCCAGCAGCACCACGAACGGAACGTACGCGTAGTCGTCCAGAGCATCCGAAATGTACGGGTACGACACACCCACGATGAGGTTGCACAGCCAGTTGATACCAATGCACAGTGAAGACGCACTGGCGCGGATCGAGTCTGGGAAAATGTCGGCCGTCATGACCCACACGAGAGGACCCAACGTGACGCCGAACGCGATCACGTACAGAGCAGTGAACACAATCGACAGAGCAGAAACGTCCACGATGAACGCCACCGTCATACCGATGGACATGACCACCATGCCCGACAGACCCCACAGGATCATGTTGCGAGCACCGAAGCGGTTGGCAAGCACGCCCGTGAAGAAAGCCGGGAAGATATTGATGAAGTCAATGATCAGCGTGCCGACACGCGAATCCGAAATGCCGGCATCCGAGAAGATGCTGCCGGAGTAGTAGAACACAGCGTTGATACCCGAAAGCTGCTGAGCACACGACAGCATAATGCCGCCCAGAAGCTGCATGCGGTAGCGAGGAGCAAACATCGACTCCTTTTTGGGGGTCGAGTCGATGAGGCCTTCCTCAGCGTTCTCCGGCTTCTTGCTCACCTCAAGCCACGACAGAGCCGTCTGCACGTGCTCCTCGCCATACAGACGAGCAATCACCTGCTTAGCCTCCTCCTTGCGTCCCTGATTCAGAAGCCATGCAGGGCTTTCAATACACATGGTCGGGGCCAGCAGCAGGTAGACGACGGCCAACACGACGGGGAACGCAGCCAGGTAACGCCAGCCAGAGCTCGTGTTGGCGAAGAAGAAGCAGATTGCCGGCACCAAAATACCGATGGTCGTGAAGATCTGGAGGCCCAGGCCGAGCGTGTTGCGCATGTGCGGCGGTGACAGCTCGTTGATGTAGCCGCCGATGGTGGCAGTGGCCGTACCCGACGAAATACCGGCGATGAGGCGGCCCAGAGCGAACAACCAAACGTTCGACACGGAGGCCTGCACCACACCACCGACAATCATGAAGATGCAGTTGCCCATGAGAGCCTTCTTACGGCCGTACTTGTCACTGAAGAGGCCGCAGCACAACGAGCCGACCATGGCACCGAAGATCCAGGCGTTCACGGCGAACGTCCACTCCAGCTTCGAGTGGCCAGGGAACATAAGGCACGTGTCCTCCGCCACGGGACGAGCATTGCACTCGTCCGTGTCGTTGTACTGCGACAGGTTCATCTGCGAGGTGGACCAACCGCTCTGGAACGGCTGCATCCACGACAGCAGAGCACTGGTGTACAGAATGGCCTTGGGCTTGATGAGACGCGCCGCGGCCTTGTTGGCCTCGTCAAAGGCCGTGACGGGTTTGGGGGAGGCAACCTCGGCGTAGTTGTCCGCCATTGTTGCTACGGTAGTTGTTGTGCGCTAGGTTTGCTTGGCGCTTGTTGAAATGGAAAGTGAGGTGTGGAGCGGTCGGCAAAGCTCCGAGTTTGGAGCTTGAAGCAAGCCGTGCATGAGCGGTACTGCACACGTACGCAGTCATGCCTATCGACGGGACATTGTCCAGTCGGACAAGAGCAACTTCAAGCTTTCTGAGTCGCGCCACTTGATTGATTTCTGCTGCTCCCTTCGATACTCACGGATTGTGAGACTTGCGGCATCGGCACGGCCTATTACATGTAATACGATTGGCGGAAAGGTTGAAATACATGAACAAGAGACCTGCGCTTCATCCGGATACTACATGTATAATATGAAGGTCGGTACCTGTGGTAAGTACTGTACTTGAACGTGTACAGCAAACACTTTTCAGTTTTAACAATGAAGATGCCACGCTGCTCACAAACTGCTGTAAGACAATGTGTGATCTGATGCGGTGTATGACTCTTACATTTGAGCGTGCTGATATTGTAGGATCTACACCCTTCACGCTTTTTAGTCATGCATTTGCACTTTAGTGACGCCACAAATTAGACTGTTTGACAAATCTGATCAAAGCTAAGGAAAAAGATTGGTTATGCGTAGAGCTCTTTATCCTAGTACAGTATGGACAAATTTACACAGAATAGAGGGGAGTCGTTACTGCAATCTATCTACGATTACACGACAAAGTGCTGAGAGCAACCTACTGTACGACGCACTTGGGCTGCTGGGTAATTTACCATGGTTTATATTACGTAAAAAATCAAAAGAGCCGAATTTTTAAATGTTGTGATAACTTCATTCGAGCAAGTACGAATTTCTTACTTTGTTCGAATAAGTACGGATCCCACGGTCCCCCGTTTTTAAGTAAAGAAAGCGGGAGGAAGTAGCAGTGGAGACCGCAGCCCCGGCGAGGATGTCGGCAAAGGGAACGCCAGCGCAAGGAGAAGACGGCTCTATAGATGGAGGCACGGGTTCAAGTCATCGTGGTACTCGTGCTGCTTCCACCACCTGACGATATTTTGTTTGTTTATAGAGCGTCGTGCTGCTTCCACCACCTGACGATATTTTGTTTGTTTATAGAGCGTCGTGCTGGTTTGCGATACCACAAGCCAGTCGACTACGTCCGCGCTGCTCAAGGGTTCACCACGGACCCTGTGGACGATGACGATGATATGTATATCGATAACCCGTTAGCCACCCTAGCCGATGTGGTGAATGAAGATGCTGACATGGAGGGTCTGGTGAACGAGGACGAGGTCTACGACGCAGGCGCAGACGGAGAATCCGCTAGCGCAGACGCCGCGGACGGAAACGCCACATACGGAGACACCGCAGACGAAGAAGCCGCTAGCGCAGACGACGCAGACGGAGACGCCGCAAGCGCCGACGTCACAGCAGACGCAGATGTAGCGACAGAGACCGCAAACGCAGACGGCGTACACTCACGAACTACGACACCTGTCGAAACAGGACCTGCTTCCTTGGCATGTTGCTTGCTGTGTTGTTTCATTGTGTTGTTTTGTGTGTTGTTTTGTATTGTTGCTGACTTATTGTGGTTGTTGATATTAAAGATGCGGTTCGCCAGTTTGTGACAATCACCCAAAAGAACGCCGAAGCTGAAGTTGCTACACGCAATGCCAAAGCAAGCTGTCAGCCAACTGCGGGTCGAAATCAAAACCGCAAAAGAAAAAGTCTCGAACGGAGCCCGAAGATTCGGGTTGTGATGACGCAGTAACAACTGCATTTTCACCCAAGCGCTCCAAGTTTAATTATGGGGGACAACCCCGCCATGCTACTTCCACTCAGACTGTGTCGGTGGGACGGCGCCTACCTTAACGAAAGACTAAAACGTGGGAAGAGTGAAAGAAGATGCTGAACGCGCATAAGCCTGTGGATAACTTTGTGCCAGAGCTTCCAGTCAAGACATTTAACAACTGGACTGCGTTTCAGACAGCACTCGAGAGGTACGAGGCAGAATTTGTTTTGCACTACCGTATTCGAAACTCTGAAACTCGACACAACACAGTGAGCCGATCGTCACTCAAACTATTGCCACTGTTTATCTTGAGAGCCAAGGGAAGTGTAATTTCGCCTCATGTGGCTCTTCACGTTACTACTGTATGCTCCTCCACTCTAGTGGTGCAAGAAGTCCATCAGGTGCGTACTGCCATGCTCGACGCGTTGTGCATTGCAACGCTGCCTTCTCGTCTTGCACATTCCTGCATCCACTAGTGCTCACGCTAACGTCTCGGCGAGAGTGTCAAAACTTGTTTGCTTTGTCTTAGCCAAAGAATGAAGCAGAGTCTCCATGTGAATTTGGACGCTTCAATAGTCTCAACCGCCCTTGAAAGGTAGAGAGCGAGCTGAAGTTGTACTGACCGCACAAGGTCTTTGATAGCTTGCTGTCGACAGAACCCTGAGCTCGCATGTGACAGATACCAGTCAGTCCGTTGTTCGCGGCATGGCAGAATAGCTTCGTCTCTTGTCCTTCGGTCCTTTTTATAGACTTTGTCGATTATTTCCGTGTCTGAAAATCTTCCACACCGAGCAGGATTTATTTGCACGACACCAACTCGACGATCACCTTCGCCAGGTTAGCCTCCGAGTTTGCACATTACTTTAAGCGCAATGCGTGCTCGTCGTACTCGCGTCCCGAGATAAGGTGCTGAACCATGAGCGAACGCGGTTTGGCCTCAATATTTTTGAACAGGCCAAGCAGTTGCCCTCAGATATCCGGCAGACGCTGTTCAATATGTGACCAAAGAACATAATCACCGACATCAAAATTGACGATCGATCCCTTGTGGACTGCCACGTTCTTCAGGCGTATGCGCTCCTTCTCATCCAGCGCATCTTTGTGACCATGTAGTGATCGACGCAAAGCTCCCAGCTTCTCGTCAGCCACATCCAGGTCAATCTTAAGCACAAAATCAGGGTCATAACGACGGCGACAGCCGTGTCCAGCTGAGTCCCGTGGAGGGTTCAACAGGGAGGTGACCCCCCCCTAAGTGATCGTATCGACGTGTGATTCAGGCTCCCCTGTAACACAGGCAGGAGGTACGGCCATTCGTGCAAGTCGGGGTCGATCTCCAATAGGAGCACTGGCAGCGCTTGTAGTCCGTCTTTGGTCAGGCGCTCCACCGTTTCGCTAATCCACGGGGAATATAACGATGAAAATTCCTGCTCAATTTTTATTCGCGCGCATAGATGTTTGACTGTTTCGTTCCGAAGTGACGGTCTCGGTCTGACAATAGATACACGGGTACTCGAAACCTTGCGCACCACGTCAAGAGTAGCTCAGCTGCAAGGAAGGCCGTGGGTGAACTGCATGCGAACAGCGCACAGTAGTGGTCAACCTGTCTTTGGCTACCAGGAGGTAGACGGCGTCCCCGTAGCCACTAGGAAGTCCCAGTGCAGCACTTAGGTAGGAATGGTCACAGTGCGACTTGGTCCGTATGATCGGCGTGGTTCCTTGATGCGCTTGCATAGCGGAAATTTACGAATAAACGCCGACATATGCTTCTTTACACGAGCAATCCTGAAGTGTCGTTCCAGCAGTATGCCCATTGCATCCTCGCCTCAGTGGCCTTGCGCACCAGTGTGAGTCACCACGAAAATTCGTGCGAGGAGCTCTTTGGCTCTGTTCGGGATCCATGGGCGGCCTTCAGCTGTCATGACACCGCCCTCCTCCTCTAAAGTGACTCGCAGACGCGATTTTTGCCGACCAGCCAGCCGTTGCGCGACACGGACGTCGTCAAGCGTAGGGAGTCCCACCCCTCCACCCGAAATTGGGCGAAGGGCAGACCTTCCTGCCAGCGGAAAAGCTCAGTGGCTGCGTGTCTGGACAGCAGCTACACGAATGGTCTCACGCGTGTGCAGCGGGAGCGATATTCGCCCAATCATTATCGGCGCCTGTAATGTCTTCAACCTTGTTGTGCAGACCACACCGTCGCATGACCCAGCGTTGGAGGTGATATCTGAATGCCTCTTGAGCGCCTCGTTAGGGTGCAAAAATGTACACCAAGTTGGCGTGATCGCAGTAAAGCCGGAATCATTTTAATTGAAGCAATAGATACTTTCAGTCCTGACACGCCTTCACGATATGAAAAGCCTATTTTTCCACAATAGTTTAATTGGGCTTATTGTGCTTGAAGAGACCACCCCTGCAGATAATCTCATATTGCTACTTGGCTAAAGTAAGCTCGGGACCCCAGCTAGCTACCCTGCGTCACCACGATAGAATGTTCCGTCAGACTAGTGTTCGTAAATACTAGCAGCCCCGCTTCCGGATTGGGTGACGCCATGAGTGTCGAATCTCGGACCAGCGAGAACATTACCTAGACATCTTGTTCAGGCGCTGTTCACACGGTAGCCACATTGAGAGCATTGCGACTACACCAGCCAACGCGCCTCTTCTCCACGGCTCCTTTCCTTTGAAGGGGGAGGGCGATCATGCGCGCGTAATCGGGTAGGAGTCTTGGAGTTAATTGGTCGCGCAGACGAAATACTGTAGGTTAGCAATCGTATCAGGTAGCGGGAGTGTAGATAGAGCATCCACGTGAACGGAATCATGGCGAATGCCCGACCCCGAGATGAGGCGCCCACACCGTAGCACCTCAATCTTAAACAATGAGCTTTTCGACATGCTCCGCTTCAGTTTGGCAGTAGCCACCACGGAGAAAATAATTTCCAACACCTGGACGAGCTTACGCTCTGTGGGTGCAAGCAGGATAGCGTCGTCGGCCCAAGTGAGGAATACGTGGAGCCAGTTAGTGCCGCATCTCACCTTGGAAATGAAAGAGTCGAGTCAGTTGCTCTCTGTGAAGCACTCTTTGGCGTGAGACCTCTATCCTCGGTATTAAAAGGAAAAAACGTCTCTGCTGGCCTTGTGCAGCGGCAGCTGCCAAAATCCTCGAGTAAAGTCGAGCGACCCAAACACTATCTTTCCAGCAAAACCATCAGTGGTGGTAGCATTGGTCACCATCGACCCGGCGATAGGAATCGTATCACGGTTAGCTGGGCGATAATCAATGGTCAAACGGAACTTATCACGAGAACCAGCCTTGCGCACAGGAGCCACAGCAGAGGCCCACCGTGAAGCATTGTTCGTCACGACGAGTTTATTAGCAACCAGAGTCCGAGCGTACTCACGTAC
Source organism: Phytophthora infestans T30-4 (assembly GCF_000142945.1). Classification (NCBI taxonomy): domain Eukaryota; phylum Oomycota; class Peronosporomycetes; order Peronosporales; family Peronosporaceae; genus Phytophthora; species Phytophthora infestans. The sequence goes on along the minus strand of NW_003303734.1, from coordinate 713,703 downwards.
AGAATCAGCCCGGAGCGGCGCGTATTTGCGATGTGAGCTGCGGCATCACTTTGCATGGTCACGCTCAGCGGTTCCACTTGCTTTGACGGGTCAGACCCTATGGCTTCACTCCGAATGTCAGAATATTGGCTTAACACACGTGGGACGGGATTGGCCGGAAGACCTTCTGCGACTGCATCAGTGATTAGTCGGTCGATAACCTTGGGTCATAGACATTTTACCCTTCAGGTAGATCATCACCGGCAGGAAATTCATCTTCTTCATCAGTAAGGAGTGGCTGACCTGTTAGCTGTGGTAGATGTCGATGTCCAGTTTCTTCAACACATCCCGCCCCAGTATGAGCTCCTCGCCTTTACCGGTCAGAGTTATACATGTCGCAAAGCGAATCAAGACTGGTCCCGCAATAGTGACCAGCGCTAACTTCAGCAGCACTTCGTGTTCACACTCCAGACATCGCCCATCAGTCATTTACACATCGACTCGCATACCTAGTGGCGTAGGCGACATAGTTGCAATTGTAGGCAGGAGTGAATCCACGATGCCTTGAGGAACAATGCTTTTGTCAGCCCCAGTATCCGAGACGTAGAGAGCTTTCATGATGCCGTTGATCTGGACGGAGCTTGCAAGAGACGCATATATGGTTTCCCTGAACCGAATGACGTTGGAACTCTTTTCCTTGACCCCACGAAAGCATTCGCGAGCTTCGTCCCGGAAGCGGTGGGGCAGTCCTTAAATTAGTGCGAGCCCTTGCACACGAGACATTCGTCTTGAGGTGGATGGCGCGAGGGTTGTGGGGCTCGTCCAGACGCTGTAGACGCCGAGACAGCCGGCGGTGAATTCCGAGTCGCTGCTGACTTTATCGCTCCCGTCCGTTGCGAGTTTTGCTCTGGCTTGGAGTCCCCCATTTTTAGCATAATATTTTGACATGCGATGGAGCACGCGCTGCTGTACTTTTGCATGTTCCAGAATCAGGTCAAATAGAGCAACATCATCAGATTTGCAATCTCCCTTTCTAGATCGACCAGTTGAGTGATCTGAGCCTTCAGAGCGGAAGGCTGCAGATCATCGACCAAAAGACGGCAACTAGCCTTTAACCGATTTCGGTAATCAGTGTCAGACTCGTTCCCGATGTCTACCAGGCCTTGTAAACTGTTGCCCCCACAATTCCGTATAATCTTGGGAGATTCGAGCGTCACAGTCGTCAACAGAAAGGTACGTCTCAAGTTGTTGGTGGAACAGAGAAGGGCATCTAGCACAAACTTGCTCTTAAGTATGCGAGAGCCTGCAGCCACAGAACCCATGATGTCCGCATCAGTCACGGAGGCTACCGAGTTTTGCACATAGGTTGCCATGCTTTTAGCGCCTTGGGCTTGATAGACTTCTTCAGTGTGACCACTATGCTCTCAAACGTCTCGCCTGTTTCCATACAGCAATACTGAATCTTCTCAACGTAGTGCTTCCGTTTACGGTGCCACTCAATGAGTGCAGTCTGCTCCCAGCTGGAGAGTTCTGGAGCCCGATCAGCCTCGAAGATAAGATGAAGGATGGACATCTCTACGTCTCCTTCGGAGTCAACCGTGTTGCGTATTCCCGACATAATTGAAGATCGAGAACTTAAGCACTTCAAGCGATCTTTGCTGAACAGCTTACTGTGTCGCACTAAGGCTGAAGTCGTACTTAGACGGCGTGGTTCGGTACAACCTTGTTTTCCATAACGTCGACAAAAATCTCTCAGTCGCCACGCGCACTGTAGAGACGAAGTTCCGAGCGGCGAAAGGGTACGGGGTCAATAAACTCACGTTTTCAAGAGTGCAAAGCTAGCTTACCAGGGGTCTTGTTTCTTAAGAGGAAAGCTGATTCATGAGGCAAATGCAGAACTAAATATATTAGCCTGAACTAACTAAACCTGTGTCTTCATCCAGGCTGTAGCTACCATGCAGTCATGGGCACGTGTCGGTATCCAATGAGAGCTGATGCAGTGTGTCCCAGATCCAATGCAGCGCGGTGGCGTAGACTCCTTCATCATTGGTAGGCGTCAAGACACGGGCTCTCAGCAATTGACAGCCTTCATTGGTCGTCAGCTGGGCACTGGCGTTTCCAAAGCTTGAAGTATAGGCGTAATCCTGTGGACACTTCCTGTGGTTGGCTCTATAAGTGTTGCAAAAGTAGCGCTATCACGAATATCCTTGACCGCGCAGTATTAAGCCAGTCGCGATTCGATACAGGATCGACAGGTACGCCGTACTATACGAGGCTCGCAATTTAAAGGATTTAAAACCACCAACGTACTGACTATGAAAACCTCTAATTGGTGCATTGCAGGAAAAACAGAAATGTCTCCTGAAGAATCTGTCCTCGTCTGGAGTGCAATATCAAGCATGCTTAAGTTTGTACCTTCGAGTTTTAAAAAGGTTCTCCCGTGTACTCTTGTGACTTTGGTCGTAACGTTGAATGCGACACCGCTGCTCGGAAGCGGGATGCATTTTTGATGGCGGTGGACAAAGGATCCACCGAAAAACCGTCTGATTTCGCATAACGTTGGCATCTCCCCCCGTCCTCTTTTTTTAGGAAAAAAAATCGTTGGGGCATACAAGAAGCTTATGTATTAGAATGGTGCGAGCTATAATACCATCGCTGTAAAAACACCCTTGTATTTTACTCCACCCACCAGTACTTTAGAACACAGGGTTTATACGAAATTTAGACAATTCCCTCAGTGAGACCATATTACGTACTTCGCCTTTCCCGAAAATATAAGCAGATCGCCTGTATAAGTGCTGTCCGGAAACCTAAGCGTTAAGTGCGGTTACTGATTATTCTTTCTCTTCATCCGTACTTAAGAAACTAATGGCTTTGTCATACACTGTGTTACTGCAGCACAATGCTGGAGGGAGGAGACCATTGCTCAACCGTAACTGATCCTTTGCGAGATGAGGGATCAAGTACTTGTTATTACTGTATGCGTTCATTGACGCCTGTAGCACCGACTGCAGCGTGACGAAAACTCGGTCAATTGTGCTGTACTGCAGCTGATTAAACGCTTTCTCGACATTTTTTACCAGATCTTCGATCGTGCGCGCCTTCTTCCTGTACTGCAGTGATTGAATCGAAGCAAAAAAGCCGAGGTCATTCGCATTGTAGTCTGGTGAGTTTGCTGGCTGCGGTTTCAGGCTCATATTCCACCCTCCAGCACCACAAGCAGGGACGACTGCGGGGTCGTCCGCATTCACGTGCGGCTATGCATTGTCGTGTTGGAGTATTACACGCTTGCCCGATGGCCATACCGCGCTCCAAAGCGGTATGACCATCCGGTAAAGTGCCTGGCGGTACATGTCCTTCTCCACGCTAAACGTCTTCAGCTTCTAGCGTACCGGCAGGACGGTTTTTACTGGACCCCATCAACTGGTTCTTATACCGCAAACGGCCAGAGTCCGATCTTGCCGTCCCATATACGGTGGCACTTCGCGTCCCACCGCAGGCGAGCCACATCCACGAGGAACATCACCTTGATAATGTAGTTTTTGTTCTTCACCGTGAGGTGCAGCACCTCTTCGTGCTCGCCCAGATAAAACCGCTGATTTTCCATCTTAAGATAAAACCTTTTTTTTGTCTAAATGCACGTAGTCCATTAAGCTGTTGAGCGTCAGCTTATTGTCATGAGCCCGATGAACAAAACCGCACGCAAACTTGACTCTATCGGTACGATGATGGTCGACAGCATCGGCTTAACCCGAGCAGTATGGCTTCGAAATACTACGGCGAGAAAGTAGTCGTGAAGTGTCGAGCTCGGAATACCGAGAGTATTTGCTAATGTACAAATGTCGGTTCTGGCTTCGAGGGGATAAGTTCGATAGCATGGCTGAGGTCGTGGCGGAATTCCTCAATCATGCGGGACTTGCGACCGCTTCTGCCCTTCCTACCGCTGTCGTAGCTAGTAGGACGGCCCACCTTGATGTCTTGGACTGCACGATGCCAAAGACGGGCGATCTGGTCGACACTACACTTGTATTTGGCTGCACACTCGAAGATGGCACCTATCGGGGGTTAAGGCTCGATGCTAACGCGTAGAAAGAAAGCAACCACTTCAGTGCGCTCTGCAGGAGTGAGGTTCTTTCGTTTACGCTTGATGAAGGCAGCGTCGGAGACCATTTGGGAGGTGGAGAAGGGCTAAAGCCGCACTGAGGTCGAGTTGCTGTGCTATCCCGGCTGTAACTTTTGCTAGACTCCACCAATTGATGCGAGAAAACCGCGGTCTCAAACCGACGTGCTCTGCGCTTAAACTTAAACCAATCAAAACCACGCTATTGAGCATAGTCTTGAATTTTGAGTGTGGACCTGCTTTTTTTTCGGACAGAAGAAGTATACCGTATGCGATTCCCGCAGACTCTTAGAGGCACCCCTCTTTTAATTTTTTTCTTTGAGCTTGAGAAAGGACATATCTGGGATCTAAGCTTTCTGCGGGAATTGTTCCATTCAACTTGAATTTCAAGGGCAGGATGGAGCGATTTCCGCAGCAAGATTGTTAGCGGGTGGTAGCAGCGGTACAATCTGTATCGCTGGTAGCATAGGTACAGAAATCTGCAACGGGGTTTCAACTAATACATACCTCGCAATTTTGATAGTCGGGAAAGATTTAGGGAGAGGGGATAGTGATGGGCAAGGTACTGACAAAACAATCCAGGCACTGACTTTGATTTCAATTTAAAAAATGGCGCGCAGTAGGTGATCCTCCTTCGCTTCAAGCCCTACGAGCCGAACTTCATTCCTACATTTACATTCAATCTCACTAGCCGACTGCGTCCTCAGCACTCCCATGTCCTCCAATCGTCTCCGCCTTACTGGTCCGAGAAGGTAGCCATCCTCGAGAAGGCTGCTCGCTCACCTAGTCTGTCGTAAAATGAGCTAGCTGAGTGGGCGGTTGAAGAGTTTGGGCTTCCAACGGCCCTTGGCAAAACGAAAATTTGCCGTATACTCAAATCAAGTGCTGTGCTGTGCTGCGCGGACGGCCTGCGGAAAAGGCTGTACGCAAGAAGGCGCAAAGGTTGGTCTCTCTCTAAGCAACGTCCGTGTTGAGGGGATCATCAAAAGCATTAAACGCTACATCTTATCGCAAAAAATGATGTTCGCATTGGATCGCCTAGGCGAAGGCCTCGACAACCTGTACAACGTCGACCAGCTAACTGCACTGTCTGGTGCGAGGCTGCATGGTCTAAAGTTAGCGCTTCTACGATTCAGCACTGCCGGAATTCATATAAAAGTCGAATCTTCAATTTATCCTAACTTAATTCAATACATGCACATGATCCGATATCATAGTCAGTTTTTAGCGGGGCATTGTCAGCTTATGCAATATCTTTCTTAATTTATATCAGGCGTTCCTTATTCAGGCAGATTTCTGTATTGACCCTGACGGACTCTAGAACTTCAGTACATGTAATTCACGAAGGACTCAAACAACCCAACGTTTCTTCTTAAAACGCAACTCTCACTTCGGACAGCTGAGCAGCATTTGTAAAAACGAGGTATTTAGCAGATAAAAAAGAGAAGATTCAGCTGTCTATATTTAAATAAAAAAAGGAAATTCGACTTTTTACAATTAAAAACATAAATAGTCGAGCTCCTCTTTTTAATTATAACATGCTAATATCTTATCTTTATAGCTTTTACCGTTAATTAGCTGCAAAAGAAAAGCATGTACGTTATTAGCGCCCTCTTGTTTGCAATACCAGGTACTGTAAATCCTACTTCGAAGTATTTGTGCCCCTGGCGAGTTACGTAACCCAAACACGGGTACTTTTTTAGGGGGCTCAATTTAAGGGAGGTGCACACATCAATGTCAGGTCAAGTGAGTCGAGCTAAGGCTTAAGTTTTGCCGGGGCCTCCTACTTAAACATCGTCAATGATTAGCTCTCCTTCGTCGGAAAGTGTACTTCTAGCTTAGAATGCGTTTCAGTAACCTCGTTACCGGAACCGCTGCAGTGAGACGAGGAATTCTGATAACTACCAGGGGGTTCTAAAATAGTGTATGTGTGTGGTGGGGGGGAGGTTATTTTAGGGAGCACTAACCCCGCTTGCTCAAAATTTTGGGGGAGGGGTATATTTTAGTGGGGGGGGGGCACAATTATAGGTGTACAACCTTTGGTTTGGACATGGAAAGTTTGTGCGGTAACTCTCAGAAATTAAGTGCTGAAGAAAAGAGGCACGAAGAAGCGGCCTTTCAACTTGGGAGACCGACGCCACGGACCCTTACACTTGTACATGCACTTCAGAAGTTTTTCGAAGTACAGTACATGTACAGTTCCTAAACCTTTTACAGTTGCACTTCGTAATTTGTTAACACAAAGTCACACTGGAGGGCTCGTCGCTGTGCACCCTAAGTCCGAACTCTACTTGATCTCGGCTAGCTAGAAAGTGCATGTACCACGAGCCTCGTGTTCTTTCACCAAGCAGCCTCACATACTCGAGCCAAGTCAAACGAGAGCAATGCGGACCTCCCATCCCAGCAAATGTGCGACTTACCAAACATCTGATTGTTTCTGAAGTGCGCTGTTCTATTGTCCCTTCGGGATCAGAAACAAGTTCAAACCAAACAAGATACGGGGCAACATCAGTTTTTTCGAACTAAAATTCAGTGGCAAAAGGTAAGAGCACGTACAGGATACCTGCCAAGTTCAACTTGGCAACCGATACACAATTTACGACGTTGTGACTGCACACGTGCACACTGGAAGTTCAGGAACACAAGGGTCACGTTTGGCAGGAGTCTCCGAAAGCTCACTTTCCAATTGACCAAGCCGACAACAAGTCAAGCTCAAATGGCCGACTACACGGAAGCCGCAACACCTAAGACTGGCGGTGTGACCGCCTTCGACGAGGCCAACAAGGCCGCTGCGCGTCTCATCAAGCCCAAGGCTATCCTGTACACCACTGCGCTGCTGTCGTGGATGCAGCCGTTCCAGAGCGGTTGGTCCACCTCGCAGATGAACCTGTCACAGTACAATGACACGGACGAGTGCAATGCTCGTCCCGTGGCTGAGGACACGTGCCTTATGTTCCCTGGCCATTCGAAGTTGGAGTGGACGTTCGCCGTGAACGCCTGGATCTTCGGTGCCATGGTCGGCTCGTTGTGCTGCGGCCTCTTCAGTGACAAGTACGGCCGTAAGAAGGCTCTCATGGGCAACTGCATCTTCATGATCGTTGGTGGTGTGGTGCAGGCCTCCGTGTCGAATGTTTGGTTGTTCGCACTGGGCCGCCTCATTGCCGGTATTTCGTCGGGAACGGCCACTGCCACCATCGGCGGCTACATCAACGAGCTGTCGCCGCCGCACATGCGCAACACGCTCGGCCTGGGCCTCCAGATCTTTACGACCATCGGTATTCTGGTGCCGGCAATCTGCTTCTTCTTCGCCAACACGAGTTCTGGCTGGCGTTACCTGGCTGCGCTCCCCGTCGTGCTGGCCGTCGTCTACCTGCTGCTGGCCCCGACCATGTGCATTGAAAGCCCTGCATGGCTTCTGAATCAGGGACGCAAGGAGGAGGCCAAGCAGGTGATTGCTCGTCTGTATGGCGAGGAGCACGTGCAGACGGCCCTGTCGTGGCTTGAGGTGAGCAAGGGCAGCGCCGAAGAGGGACTCATCGACTCGACCCCCAAGCAGGAGTCGATGTTCAACCCGCGCTACCGCATGCAGCTTCTTTGCGGTATTTTGCTGTCGTGTGCTCAGCAGCTTTCGGGTATCAACGCTGTGTTCTACTACTCCGGCAGCATCTTCTCAGACGCCGGCATTTCGGACTCGCGTGTCGGCACGCTGATCATTGACTTCATCAACATCTTCCCGGCCTTCTTCACGGGTGTGCTGGCCAACCGCTTCGGTGCTCGCAACATGATCCTGTGGGGTCTGTCGGGCATGGTGGTCATGTCCATCGGTATGACGGTGGCGTTCATCGTGGACGTGTCTGCTCTGTCGATTGTGTTCACTGCTCTGTACGTGATCGTGTTCGGTGTGACGCTGGGTCCTCTGGTGTGGGTCATGACGGCCGACATTTTCCCAGACTCGATCCGTGCCAGTGCGTCTTCGTTGTGCATTGGCATCAACTGGCTGTGCAACCTCATCGTGGGTGTGTCGTACCCGTACGTGTCGGACGCTCTGGACGACTATGCGTATGTTCCGTTCATGGTGCTACTTGCGATCTTCTATTTGTTGGCTTTGAAAATGGTTCCGGAGACGTCTGGGAAGTCGGCCGAGGAGATTCAGGCCGAGTACGACTCGCGTCGCGAAAAGTAAGCTCGTTAGATAATGTTACATGTAGCCTTCAGTTGAATGAAGTTGTGCTTGCACTTTTTGAACACTTCGTTGAATTAATTCACAACAGTAACGTACTATTAATACCTCCGTTAGGAAAAAGATAACCATTTGTTTTTTTTGCGCAACGCTCCGCCTCGTTCATTTAAGCGTTTATTAATTTGTGAGAGGCTGGCTAGCTAGCTTTATGACCGAGAGCTGACAGTGAGAAACTAAGCAAGGCACAGGCGTTCATGCTCCGCCGTGCAACTACAGATACAAAAACGGATCTAAGACGGCAGCTACATCGCCACATTCTGAAGGGGCGCTCAGTGGGGCTTCTGGAACTTCAGCGGTAGGCGGTGGGGGGCTGCTCGCTGCAAGAACCAGCATGTACGCGTTAGCATTGGCGAGTGAGATAGCGTCACAAGGCAGTGACGTAGGGAGAGTGCCAGCTCGTACTTGCTTGTCCTTGTGCCGGAGGCGCGCCAACTTGTGCGTGGGTCTGTCTGAGCGCACGCCGTATGTAGCCTTCCTTGATCAGCTGCTGAACCAAATAGCAGCTCATGTTGGACGCGCGCTGAAGCAGATGCTGGTTTTCGCGCTCATTGACAGGAACTGCAGCGATTCTCTCGCACAGCTCAGCTCGATCCACCTTCTTTCTACCACATGCGCTCTTCCTTGACTTGACCACGGCTGCTACTCGATCTCCATTCGAATTGATTCCACGCCTCCAAATTCGTTCGGCAACTTGGCGGCTTACACGGAAGTACGCTGCAACCCGAACGATCTCTCCATGTTTGACCACTTCTCCCACGCTGCGAAGCAGTAAGGTCTCCAAGACGGCCTGGCGCTCACTGTCTGTGATCTCCCCCAGGTGCCAGCTTACAAAATGAAAGCTTGGGAGCGGGAGCCAGTCTGGTCGGGAAAGCGCGGGAGATTCGAAATCCAAAAAAAAAGATCGGCATAGAGAGGGTATTTTGTTGGGTAGGCTGTAATATAATTTGAAATGGTTATCTTTTTCAGAGCGGAGGTAGTATCTAATCATAGAGGTTTATTACATAAATCGCATTATATTGAGATTTTTTTAATCAAGTGTACGAGGTTTTAGGCGACTCTTGTACCTCAGGTATTATTTTGCAATGACCCCTACTGATTGGCCGACACGATCACCGAACGACATGATTTGTCAAAAGTCATGCTTCAAATATAGCAGTAGCCTCGGACTTGATGAGACATTCTGTGTTCCTCACAGTACTACATGACGACGCTTTGGAGCGCTGGATTCACATCACTTCGAAGAACGCATCCTTCTGACTCCCATGCAGGAGCTTTAAGCCGCACCGTGTGGGCAAAACTGTTCGCAACGGGAAGATTATTTAAAAAACACTGAATTTGGTTTTGTGCATTCCAAGCGGACTGTATGAGCCTCAATACTAAAGCATCTACTGACAGGCAGACTGGCAAGCATAAGCCCCGAAAATGATAGGAAGGGACCACGGGAAATGCTGTGGCTTTAAACCTCAACTTCCGACTCTCTCTCTTCATTTGGGTACCCGAAAATATCCACTGATACCCAACCAAGTAGTACGTACAACTGTACTGGGCACTGCGAGATCCAGCAAGAAGTAAATGGTATTTGGAACTGGATGATGCGCTTTGCTTTGACTATCTTATCTTGATAAAGTTTAATAGAAATGGCAACATATTTGGACGCTTCGATGGGATGATGCTACTTTTGGCGAGGACCTCCGACTGAGATAGGTACCCAGAGGATCCTGTCATTCCAAATCCTTCTCGTGAGCAATCAGGGAAAAGGCTGCGATGGCTGATCGCAGGCCAGATAAAGAGGCTTTCCGGCTGCCGCCTCCAAGTAAGACGGTGTCACCGTCTGGAAGAAGCATGTATGCAGAGCCCAAGAGCCAACAGTCGGTAAGCCTCGCCACCCCACCCACCAGCTCGATACCAGCTACTGATACGCTCATGTGAGAATGCAGAAATTTGATCGCTACGGCTCTTCTGTTGATGTCGACGTTTTCATTCGATCTCTGCCTGTAAACGAAATGCATGATCTTCATGAAGACGTAAGAGCGTGCACAATTACCGTTGGATGCTTTATTGGTTAGATTTGAACATAGAACTATCGAAGGTAAGCATTCACTTTTTTGTTGAAAGTATAATTATAGATGTTTGGTAGCAATGAATATTGTCTGTTCAGATTACGAGACCGCTAAACCGCGCGAGGTTGGGGCATTTGAACGATAATCTTCTTAAACGACGACAACGGCTGGATGAACACATTGAGCGTTATCATCATATTGTCTCGATGATAAAATGAGCGATGAAGCTATACAGAAACACAAGCAAGAAGGACGCGCTGAAAAGCGTCGTTACAATGTTTGATTGCAATTTTCAATTGCCATGGATATTGTTGACATGCTGGCCCACGAGATCCAGAACCCACGCATTTGGAAGCCATGCCCTTGCGAAAAATGTGTGGTGGTTTATCGCTCTCCGCAGTGGCACATGATGCATCCATACAATGTATCATACCAGGACTGGAAATGACTGCGTCTGATGTGTTCTTCTTCAGCAACCGCCACCGATTCGAATAAGCTTACATATGTATGTCGATGTGGACACCGACCTAGGTCTCAACGATAATGTCGATGAATGCATCACTTTTTTTAGCCTTCTCCCTCGACTTGATCTCTTAAAGCCGTAAAGACGTCATACGAGTAGGTTATATGTAGCTATAATGATTGATGAATGCCAATAGCAACGAGGCACCACTCCCACCGTACCAAGCACTTATACTTGCTGCGTATCTGCGCCAAAGGAGTTTAAATATAGCACAACAGCAAAAACAGAGTACTGTGTCAATTCGATGCACCAGCACTACTTCTATTGCCGCTCTTTTCGGTGAAGCTTCGTTGGTCCTCCCATCACAAAACCAACGCGTCTCGGAGAAGGCTTCATCCAGTTCAACACTGCTGACGAAGCAGACAGATTGTAGATGACATGATGATTTCGCGTCTTAGATAAATCACTTGAAACGATTCGCATCAGCACTATTGATGCTGGCTGTCGCGTCCACGAAAGATGCTATAGTGTCTCATGTGCCCTAGCTCTCATGAGGCTACTTAAAGCCGGCGTAGACGCGGCATTGGCTTTGTGCAAATTAGGCTGTTGCTGGTGACGACTCCCGGTATTCGACGTAATCGAGAGGGGGACTGTTACTATTGTACACGGCAAGGCTGATGAGACGTTTTGCATCACATCGACATGAGCATAAGCTCGACAAATAGGTTGTGAGTCACAACTTTCTGCAGCTGAGGAGTTACGCCAGCAAGACACAATTCCTGTACACTTCAACTTTAAATTCTTCTCGGAAAGAGATATTTGGGCTCTATTGATTCGTAGAAATTCGGCCGGGAGAGTCCAAAAGTCATGGTTCAATATACGGTGATCGTGTTTTAGAAAAGTCATAATCATAGGCCCACTATGTCCCTCGACTGGCCTCAAATGGCTACATCCTCATTGGACCCTCTTTTGTTAAATGGTACCTTAGGTATAAACGAAAGGGTTAATACAGTAAGTTACTGTCAGTAACTGGTAAGGAATTTCGGCGCGACATTTGGAACATCGACAATCTGGATACCGGTAAATCTAAAAACTTCTGTCCATGAAGTACAGTAGATGACGGATAGTTTAACCACGTTGTTTCACTAAATACTAACGTATATTACCGAATAAAGCACTTTAACTATAGGCACTCGTTATTTCGCCCGACTGAGGTAATATAGCATCGACGTTAATACGTTACGTTGGAGTAAAGGCAGGACACTAGCGCGTTTGCACTCGTCTGCGGACTTATAGCCTTGGGCCCGCCCCTCTTTTCGCTTGATGCGCTGCGCTCGGGGGTATCGCTGCGCGGCCTGCCCCACCCCGGCCTCTAAGTCCTCGACTCGGCAAGGCGCTGTGTCTGGGATTAGAAATTAATTCCGAGCGAGTATTGCCAAGACCGTCGGCTAAGTCCATTTTACGCATGTTGGGGAGTATAATTGTATAGTCGGCGGGCGAAATACTCACTGGCTTAACTATAATACAGTGCTACTAAAGTAATACTGCTCTTCAAAATTAGCCGCCACAAGCAACATTCACCTGGGTATCATCACTGGTACAGGGGATGTCAGATATACTGTACTTAGCAATTCTACTAGCTTGAAGTGAAGGTGCGGTGTCACTGACACCGCACCTGACACTGTCTGGTACAAGCTGAAATGACAGGTTATGCAAGTTTAAGGAAGATAACCCACTGAATATAGTATTACAATCCGACGTTGTGACGTACTGCCGTACGTGAGCTGCAAGTGCGCAGCACTATGCTCTCGGTGACCGTGATCGTCTACCGTACTTGGAGCAGGAGACGAGCTGCGCTCCACATCGCTCCTGCGTCCTGCCTGCTGGTTCCGAATGCTCGAGATCCGACGCACCGTCGTCGAACCGTACTGCGTACGAGAAGAAGCAGGTGCGCTGCACCGTGCTCTCGCCTGGATACAACCAAAGCATGGAGTCAGACGCGCCGTCATCACTGCAGACTCCTGAGTGCCCCATGCCGGTAACGTGGCCAGCGAAGCCCGGATAGGACACCGCGTGGACTGTCGCCAGTAACGCCGCCAAGCTCAACCTGAGCAAGACACCGCGTCTTGCTGTCAGTAACGCTGCCGGTGAAGCCTGGACAAGACGTCACGCCATCTCATCCTGCAGCAGCGCTGCAGTGAAAGCACCGGATGCTACCGTTGCTGTGTGAGTTGGTTCTGCAACGGACGCTGCCGTAGACGAGACGATGCCGCTGCTCGTCGGCTAGCATAGTTGTAGCACAGTTAGGTACCGACTTAATATTACTCGCACGGGTTGAGAGGAGTGGCGAAGGTACTCGAATGGAGCGCACTGGGCTGGACAGCTCACTATCGAACTTACCTCGAGCTCGCCAAACCATCCTCAAGTCCCTGTAAGGCTGCGCCTTGCACACCGGTGTCCAGTAGTAGGCCCCTTGCTGCAGCAAGCAGCATTGTAACAGGGTCGAGGCGTCATGGATTACTCTGCTGACAAGTCCACTAACAACGCCTCGTCTCATGCTATGAGCCCAAACCCTACTGGGACACCTGCAGTGACGGAGGCCAGTTCTTATGACCGATTGGCAGAAACTCAAGTTGAACTTGAGCGCCAGCCAACGCAAGGTCACGGATTGGCTAACTTGCCCGCGTCATAATAGCAGCTTGCAGCCGCCGTGCGGAAAGCGAACAACAGCCCTGGCACGCCATTGGCTACCTCGTTACCTGTCCAACGCTCGACAGCCAGCGACCCAGTTCAGACCTCAGAAAGACTTCGGCTGCCTGGACTACAGACCTATTGGGGACGGCAACAGACTGCTTTTGTGCCGCCGCGCGCACAGAATTACGGCCAAGCCTCGGCAGCGTATACAACTCATACACCTGCGAGTGACGTCGGCCTTGCCAGCGAGCAGGACGATCAGGCGTCCGCGATGCCCAAGATTGAGTCAGTTACGAAGTTTTACGTTGGGAATAAGCTCTCCCAGCCGTCAGAGTATCCTGCGTGGAGAATGCATGCTATGACCGGGCTAGCCATGTCACGACTGGAGACTCTCGTTCAAGGAAACGAACGTTACGACGATAGAATGTCTCGTGCTCAGAAGAACTGTTACGACGTGCGTGCCCGTAAGGCCCAAGGATTGCTAGTGGCTTCAATTTCTGATGAAGTACTACTACGCTACGAGGTCATTGTGCTCAAAGCGGACCCCGTGCTGCTTTAGGACCGTATCTACTGTGATTTTGGCCGTGGTCCTGGAGTGAACACAGACATAGTGTTAGCCGACCTGTAAGCGCGCAAGTTACAGTCAGACGAAACAGTGGAGCAATATATTAATGATCTCCAACGGATGCAGCGCATCCTTGCTTAAAACAACGACCCTATTCCAGATCACCGCGTAGCGCGGTTGATGTTGACCAATGCTATGAGAGTGCATCCAAGGATTATGGACGACGTCACGCGTCGTGGAATTCAAGCCACGGACTTCACCATCTATGATTCGCGTGCAGAGCTGGTGAATGCAGAGATGACTGCGCATGCCCGCGAGCAGCATCAGAACTCACCACGTGGAGGTCGCGGCCTATCCAGCGGAAGGCCATAGCAAATTAATTTTGAGTCCAGCGTGGCGGAAAGAGCAGGAGCAAGAAGCCATACCAGCGAGGTGGCAGGTACGGTGGAAACCGTAGCCGATCTGTGTCAAGTGTGTCGTCTACCGCGAGTGCTAAGGCTGAGTCCATAGCTAAGAGAAAGATAATTCCCGGTGCTCTTCCTGCGGTGATAAAGGGCATTGGAGAGATGATGGACTGTGCAAAAACACTTCTCAACAAGCCAGTGAACAAGAAGAAGCACGCATGCAATCATTTGCTGGCGGAGTATTTGTACGTCCTGAGGCGAGTGTCCCTCCTGCGGCAGGGTACACATTCGATGAAATACGCGAAGTGCTGGGTGAACGAGCTGCTGCGCAGCTACAGGAAGAGTTGGAGACAAAGCGCCCAGAGAACGCGCGTCGTGTCGAGGACCAATCGACATCTAACCAGCAACATTCGCCACCACCATCTCCAACCGGTTCACGTGGAGGCTTGGTGGCAATGGCTCTAGCCAATCAAGAGAAAGATAGGCTTCACAACGCGGCGACAGATGAGATGGAGTGGCTGCTTGACAGCGGCTCACAAGTGAGCCTCTGTGGTGATCTGTCATGCTTTTCTTACATTCAGCACGGACTCTGGGGAGCTGCGCATGGCCCTAGGACAGACGGAGACTCTGAACGCCAGTGGGAGCGTCGTGTTACATGTGATGAACGAAGTGACGAGCCAGTGGGAGCCTCGCCGCCTTGACGAAGTTTCACTATTCTCCCAACGCTCATGTCAACCTGATAAGTCTCGGATACATGCAAGCCTGCGGATTTGCAGTGTCGCTCAGCGACGACCAGCGTGTCGCCTGGCTGACAAAGAGCACGATGAAGCTGCGCTTCGATCGTTAAGACAAGCTGTACCGACTTCGTACGAAGCGATCGTTACGTCTAGTTACTGCTGTGGAGTCTCGTAAGAACGCTATGGGTCTACTGCACAGCCGTCTAGGACCCGTAAACATGCATATAATTCATGAAATGGTTGCGAAGAAGGTCGATTTCGGCGTAAACGCGAATCTCAGGTCACTTTCAGTTTACGACTGTGTACCTTGCTTGTCAGCTAAATTCAAACGCATGTCTTACAGACGTAACCCTGAACGACGACGTAATCCTCTAGAGAAGCTCTCCGTGGATTTATGCTCAAGCAACCAAGAAACGGTTACTGGCGAAACAATGTTTATGCTAGTGATTGATGAAGCAACGCGTTTCAAATGGTGCTACCTACTCAAGATAAAAAGCGAGGCCGCTGACAAGATAAAGAAGCTCATCCTACGTCTGAACACACAGTTCTTGCGCTGGGAACAAGGTGGTGACGCTTCACTCCGACCAAGGAGGCGAATTCCAGAGCCAGGATCCTCAGACGTTTTGCGAAAAGGAAGAAATTGAGACACCGTACACAAACGCATACTCTCCTGAGGAGAACAGTGTCGTTGAACGAGCAAATGGGCTCGTACTGCCACGAGTACGAGCTGTACTACATGCTACGCACCAGACTAAGTTGCTGTGGGGAGAGGCTCTCCTCCACGTCGTTGACACTGTAAACAAGCTGCCGACAGCTGCGTGGACGGCATGTCGCCATTTGAGGCACTATATAAAAGGAAGCCTACGCTGCGTTACCTACGAACCTGGGGATGTCTGGTACACGCCCACGTACCGACAGAAAGGACAACCACGAGTGATAAGCTCGAGCCACGAGCCGAGCTGGCACTACTAATTGGATACTCGACGGATACGAAAGGATTCAAACTACTGGACTTGCGAACCGGCAGTGTGCTGCAGAAACGGAGTGGCAATGTGTTCTGCCATGAACGCTTCACTGTCTCTCAAGGCTATGTTCGTCAGCTCCTATTGAATACCTACAAGCATGGCAATGTGGAATTACCTGTTAAGATACTAGTCGTGCCTATTGGTAGCTCACTTACCAATCGGCTCTTTCCCGACGCCGGTGATCCACCAAGATCGACCGTCTTGCCTCAGCCTGTACTAGTAAGCAGTGGACCTGATCTAGTAGCCAGATATGAGCAAGTGGGAGAGCCAGAAAAGGACGTACAGCCGTCGTGTCCACAGACCAAGTGAAGCCAAGCTGCGCTGTCAAGTCCAAGGACAAGCGCAAGCGTCGACTGCGGCCGGATGCAGAGATGTCCGGTGACGACTACGAGCCTCCGAAGGTGGTGCCTTGTAACGGGGTACGTAGCCCTAAGTGTACCCTGGTTACATGAAGTGTGACACTTCACACTTCAGGAGTATGACACGTCATACTCCGGGATATTTGGTACAAGGTACCAAGGTCGTTCAAAGCCAACCATTGGTTAAATGACATTGCATTTCTATAGGTAACTTATAGTTTGTATTAAGCCCAAACTTAACCTACCTATAAATATACTCAGTTTACAATCTACCTTATTTAGGTCACTTCGCCCTCTTTAATTAAAGAGGGGACCTGTGAACTGCCGTTCACTGAGAGTTTGTATACTCTCGGAAGATAACTTCCTCTAGCGCAAGGTGCTGTGTGACCCCGTCACACTTGGTAGCACTCGTAGTCAATCCACGCCACCGCGGGTAGACTACCTGAACCTCTCCGAAGCTCGTTGCCATGGATAGGAACGACTTCTCCCACATGAACGACTCTCAGTTCGAGTCGGTTCGGAAGATGGCAGGCATCTTCGGGATGGAGGCCCTGCAGAGCCTGGTGGTATCAACACCGGCTGAGCAGCTCGAGCGCGTCAATGCATTCGACGCGTACGAGCAGGGCCTCATCGCGCATGTGCGGAAGAACCTGCAGGCTCCGGCGGCGGAAGCAAATCCGCCTCACCCGAAGCCAATACGGCTGAAGGTAAAGCCGTATGAAGGGAAGGAAGGCGAGAACCTTCACTTCTGGGTCCGAGAAGTAGAGCTCGCGATGGACGCGGCTCTGATCTCGACCGAGCAACTGCGTGTTGCTTTTGCACTCTCCAGCCTTAGCGGTCGTGCTAAGAGTTGAGTGTACACTCGGGAAGCAACATCCCCTGGATGTTTCACATCCTGGGCTCAGCTGTGCGAACAGCTCCGAGCCGCGTTCCTCCCGGCGAACTACGAGTATCGCCAGCGTTCGCGCTTCCTCGCGTGTAAACAAGGAAGGCGCGAACTGCACGAGTATGTGCAAGAGATACGGGAGCTCATGGCGTCCCTAGTGGGAAATCCACTCAACGAACACATCAAGATGACTGTGTTCATGGACGGCCTTCGAGTGGGCCCCGCACGCACTCAGCTGTTCCGGGTGCAGTCAAGCACCCTTGAAGAGGCGATTCAAGTGGCTCTTCAAGAAGAGTACAGCCATCGCCAGGCGCGTACTCCGGCCTCAGCGTGGCCTGGGAGTTCCTTGTCGGCTCCCGGTCGAACAAGCCCCAACGGACCAGTTCCCATGGAGCTCGGGTCCGCCGAACAGCGTGACATCCGCTGCTTCGGCTGTGGGAAGATGGGCCACTTCAAGCGCGACTGCCTCGCGGAAAGACTCCGCAGACGGTCCTTCCCCAAGCCCGTCCTCAAGGGTCGCTGGCAAAATCCAGGATCCCGGGGACAGGGGAACGCAGGGAACCAGTAGGGGCGGGGCGCCCTACTGGGGAAGAGCTAAGTCTTCGTGAAGGGTGCGCGGGTGGCGCGTACCACGGGGACTTAGCCCCTGAGAGTCTTCGCACTCTCGAATCGGCGAAGAGCAGCGGCGGGTTGCTCGTAGTACACGGATGTGTACGGGGATACGATCATCCCTTTAGAATCTTGATTGACTCTGGGGCGTCGAAGAATTTCGCACGCCGCCAGACGGTTGCTCGTAACAGCAACAAGTTGTCCGATGCTTTGAGAGAAAGCAAGGGCAACGGGACGGTGTCAGTGCGACTGGCCGACGGGAAGGTCGTCACTGTTCCCAACGTCCAAGTGGATCTGGCTGTCAAGTTTGAAGACTTTGACAGCTTCGAACAGTTCACGGTTCTCGATATGGATCCATATGATATGATCCTGGGCATGCCCTGGCTTGAGAAGCACGAGCCCTGGATCGACTGGCGAGGCAAGGCAATCGGTGCCAGCCGCCCTGCGCAGTCCGACAGAGCATTAATGAGTCATGTTCCCACCTCTGTCAGGACCCGGGGCGCCCGCGAGGGCTGCCAGGGTACCAAAGCATCCGGCAGATGCTTGAAAGTCGTCGACGTATATGACGACTCCGAGGATGTTTTGATGGTGGCCGCGCCCAGAAGAGGCGCTGGCCAAGTGGGTAACTTAGGTCCACAGGCGGGTAACTTAGTTCCGCAGACAGCTGCAGCTGTCATGAACACTGAGAACAGCGTGTTCAGAGGGGGTAACAGAGTTCCACTCACGGTCGCCCAGACCATAACTGAAGAGGAAGACGTCGGATACGCTTCCTGTGTGGGTAACACAGTGCCACACACGGTCGCCCAGACCTTAACTGAAGAGGAAGGCGTTGAACACGCTTCCTGTGTGGGTAACACAGTGCCACACGCGGTCGCCCAGACCTTAACTGAAGAGGAAGGCGTTGAACACGCTTCCTGTGTGGGTACAACAGTACGACACGAGGCCACGAGTGCCTCGGATGTCGAAGCGACGACATCCCTAGACGTGGGCAGCAAAGTTCCCCGTCAAAGACGCCGCCGCCGCCTTAAGTCGGATCCGAACTTCGTTCCGATCGACGTCGCTTCGAGCGACTCGGAGCCCAGGGCCCGGGCTCCTCCGACAAGGCCGGTGGAAGAGTGTTATAACTTCTTCGATGGCAAGACAGGTTTACCCGTCAGGGCATCTGGTGTCCACTTGGAATCGTTGCCAGAGGTTGCAGAGATACTGCACCTCGAGGAAATGACGGCTGAGTCTTTCCTGACCAGCCTCAAGGCTGGCGAAATTGCTGAGATGGTACTCATGAGACCTGAGACCACTCAGGAGGAGCTGAACTCCTCCTCTGTCTTGGACGAGAACGTCCTGGAAGACATGAACAAGCAGCGTCAGGCGCGCGCTTGGGTTCTGAAATTCTCAAGAACCCCAAGGATCCGGTGTATCCTTTGGTGACGGAGTATGCGGACGTGGTGAACAAACACCCACCGACCCAACTCCCACCGGATCGAGGCGTACGGCACGAGATTGATCTCGTGCCCGGCACAAAGTATTGTGTCACGAGGCAATGGCCTCTCCCGCGCGAACAGTGCGAGGTCATTGATGCCTTCTTCGCCGCGAAAGCGAAGGCAGGCATGGTGCGGGAGTCGAAATCCCCGCACTCGACGCCGACTTTCTGCGTTCGTAAGCCGAACGGAAAGTGGCGTCTGGTTCACGCTTATAACAAGCTGAACAACGCGATGGTGCCGGTCCAAACACCAATCCCACGAAAGGATGTGTTGTTGAACAACATGGCCGGGAGCGTACTGTACAGTGCGCTGGATTTGGTAGACGGATACTACCAAATCCTGATGCGAGAGAGTGACATCCCTCTCACCGCGGTAAGCACTCCAAGCGGCATGCTTTGGGAGTGGCTCGTCATGCCGCAGGGCTTGTCTAACGCCCCGGCGACGTTCAATCGCCTGGTGACGCAATTGTTCCGCCCTTTGCGTACCTTCGTACAGACGTACTTCGACGACATTTTCGTCCATAGCCCTGCCGAGGGAGGCAAGACGGTCATGGAGGTGCATCTAGGACACTCCGTCGAGTGTTGGACGTGATGCGAGCGAACAAGCTCTACGCCAACATCGACAAGTGCGTTTTCGCGTCACCAGAGATCAAAGTTCTCGGTTGCTTCGTAAGCAACGTGGGCGTTCGGGCTGACCCAGACAAGGTCGAGGCCATAGCAGCATGGCCAACGCCCCGATCCCCGAAGGATCTTTGAAAGTGGTTGGGCTTGGCCAGCTTCCTTCACAAGTACAACGCTGGGTACGCGGGCTTCGCTAAGCCCTTGTCGAGTCTCCTTCAAAAGGACGTCGACTGGCGCTGGGAGCAAGAGCACCAGGATGCTTTTGACAGCATCAAGGCCAGTCTCCAAGAGGCCCCTGTCCTGGCCCTGCCGGATGAGACGAAGCCGCTTAGCGTCGTCTGCGATGCATCCGATTACGCCATCGGATGTGCATTGCTGCAGGCCGACACGGCTGGACACGAACGAGTCATCTCGTTCCAGTCCAGACAGCTCAAAGCCGCCGAGCGGAACTACCCTGTCCATGACAAGGAGCTCCTGGCAATGAAATATGCCCTTGTGAAGTTCCGTGTTCACCTTCTGGGCTCTAGGCCCTTTGTGATCTACACAGACCACGCGTCCTTGAGGACGGCGACTATCTCGCCTCACCTCTCTCAAAGGATGGCGAGGTGGCTGTCCTTCTCCGCGGAATACAACTTCCGCGTCGAATACAAGCCGGGCAAGCTCAACGTGCTTGCGGACGCCCTCTCTCGGCGTCCCGACTATGAGTTGGCCCACATCACGCGGGTGACAACGGATCTATATGATCGGATACGCATGGCGTATCGGGACGATGAGGCTGTCGCGCCTATCGTCAAGCTCCTTAAGGCCGGAACGAGCGCGAAGTCCGACTGGCTCTCGTCGCGACAGCACTCACGGCTCCACCGATATGAGTTGAAGGAGGGCCTCCTCTATTATCGGGTGGAGCCCACTGATCCTCCACGGGTGGTCGTACCCAACGACGAGGATCTGAAGCTCGACATCCTCGCGGAGGCGCATGACGCGCCCTCCAGCGGCCACTTGGGCCGCGAGAAGACCTTTCTGTCGGTCTCTCAGTCCTTCTGGCGGACCCACATGTACAAGTGGGTCGCCCGGTACGTCAAGACATGTGAAACATGTCAGCGGGTCAAACCCGCAGGGCACGCTTCGGCTCCACTACAGAGCCTGCCCGTAACGGCTGATTGTTGGAAGTCGATGAGTCTTGACTTCATCTTTGGGCTGCCCGCCGACGGACACGGCAACACCGGAATCTTGGTGTTCGTGTGTCGGCTGAGCAAGATGGTACATCTTGCTCAGCCTTGCTCCAGTTCCCGTCACTGTAACGGGCGAACAAACCGCAAGGCTGTTCGTCGATGGCGTGTTCCGCTATCACGGTCTCCCGGAGACGATTGTCTCGGACCGAGACCCGCGTCACTGCTGCGTTTTGGAAAACGCTGTTCCCTTTACTGGGAACTCGTCTGCAGATGTCCACTGCGGATCATCCGCAGACAGACGGCCAAACAGAGCGCGTCAATCGAGTGCCCGAGGACACTCTGCGCAGTGTGTGCGCGGCAGCGCCACGTACGTGGTCGACGCAGCTTCCAGTTGTTGAGTTTGCGCTCAACAACGCGGTGCACGCGTCCACGGGGTTCACGCCGTTCTACTTGAACGGCTTCCGCCACCCCAGAGTGCCTCTCACTCTTCGAGGAGACACTGACTCCTCTATTCTAAGTGGGGGAGAGGCTCGGAAAGCCCTTTCCTCCCAGGTCTCGGATGTGAGGCCAGTTTCGCTGCGGAAACAGGTGGAATCCTTTATGGATACCAAGCTGAACATTGTCAGCAGGGTCCGCGATGCCATGGCAGCGGCCTGAGATAAACAAAAGGAGTACTCGGACAAACAAGGAAGAGGAAACTTAAGTATATTTGAGATTGGTGACTTAGTGTTGCTAGACACGAGGAACCTACCTCTAGACACTGTTAGCTCTGTCGGCAGCAACAAACTGAAGCACCGCTTCATCGGACCTTTTGCAGTCCTGGCCAGACATGGTGCGTCGTACACCATCGACCTTCCAAAGTCAATGACGACGCACCCGACGTTCTATGTCGGACGTCTTAAGCGGTACTTTGACCCGCAGGGGGTTGCTGACTCGCAGACCCCCCTTGACCCAGCTCCTCGAAGCGAGGGCCGGTCACAGTCGTCGACGAGGGCGTCGGAGCAGGCACCCAAGCCTCGGTCGGGACGGCAAGGCTGCGGTCAAGACCGTACGCCGGAGGGGCTCCATACGAACGGACCCCGGCGCCATACGCCGAGAACGCTGAGTACGCCGGGTACGCACAATACGCGTACGTCTGGGAGTGTGCCGTAGGCGGCTCCGGACGTGGCAACAAAGCCTCGATCCGTCGGATCATGCGAAAGGCCTCGTCCAGATCGGACGAAGAGGCCCGGCGGTCCACCCGCAGGTGCAGGCTCGCGACCTCTCGCTCCACCAGGTCCAGGCGACCCGCAAGACGAGCGAGCTCGCCCTGATTCCCGGCCTGGGCGGCAGCATTACCGCCAGTCCTAAGGCCAAGTGCAATCTCAAGCACGAGGACACGTTGACGGAGGCGGTCAACCTCAGGGTCCTGTGTCGGACCCGCAGTCGGAGCACTCGGACGAGAGTGGCTCTCGGGAGGCGCCGAGTACTCGTACTCGTACGAGGGCACCTCCGCCCCTGCTTGACGGAATGGAGAAGCCCACTTCCACGTGGAGCGGATCCTCCAGGAGCAACGGTGTCGCGGCAAGCGACAGCTCCTCGTGAAGTGGAGGGGTTATGCCCACTCCGAGAACTCGTGGGATCCGATTGAACGGCTCCTGATTGACTGCCCAAAGGCTGTCGCAATCTGGGAGCAGAAGCGGCGGCAGCTTCATAAGTAGTCCGGGGCGTTTTGCCCAAACGGGGTACGGTCGATGAATACATACCGTACCCGCGCTCATCGTGAGCGCTCGAAGCCGCGCGCTTCAGGGTGTCCCTTGGCAGCATACGCTTGCTGATCAAGTGGGCAAACCTCACACGAAGATCACGCTGGTCCAGGATGTGGGACAGTTGCTGATCTTCATGGAGTTCCCATAACTCCGTGGGCGAGTACTGGATAGTCTCCACCCACGCCCAGAACATGTCCTCACAAGAACTCCACGTGGGACAGTTCTCGGGCATAGCCCAGGGGTATCCCCAAACAGGATAGAGACCACCCCGGGTCTCGGGCTTCTTACGACAAGTCGTGAAGTCCTTAAGGGGAATGCGGTGTGGCGCGAGAAGCACACACCGAGCAGCCTCCAAGTTGTCGACGAACAACTGTTCTTTCTGAACAAGGGCTCGTTCATAGATGCCCCTAGAAGTGTGGTCGCCCACAAGGCCACAAGGAGCGACGAGGACCTCCAAGAAGAGGTCAGCCCCAGAGCTCTCCTCGGGAGGCCAATACCCTCTTGAGTTGATGGCAGCTCCCTGGCTGACGGGTGCCGCCACCGAACCCCCACGCACACGCTGGGCAGCTTGGAAATCCTCCTGCTGCTGGTCGAGGTCATTCGAGACCTTTCGGGGCTCAACGATAGCACCCTCCTCCTCCTCTTCTTCCTCCTTCTCCTCCTCTTCATCCGAGGAGCCGAAGAGACTCTGATAGGAGCGTCGAGTCTCCTTCTCCTCGCGAAGTGGAGACTTAGAGGCGGTACGCTTCTTTGAGGGCTTGGCGCCTTCGGCTTTAGAGGCCTTAGCGCGCGCAAGACCCTCGGCAAGCGAGAGACGTTTGCGAGGATTCTCTTCCTCATCGCCACCGGCTTTGGAGCCGCCCTTAGCCTTGACGGCCGGACTCGCAGAGCGCACAGAGGTCCTGGGACTGTGATCACCGTGATCACTAGCGGGCGACTGCACGCTGTCATCTTTGTGCTCGCTGGGCACTGGACTGTGCCCTCCCACAGAGCCCGCAGGAGCATCATGAGTGCTCTCGGACTCGGCATCGTCTTCACTGCCCGAGTTGAACTCACGTTCTACGAACCGAGGGTTCGGACGATTGTCTGAAGACGAGGGCGACGGACTGCGGCGCCTGCTTGCGCGCTTGTCCACAGCCGCGTCACCCGAGGACTGGATCGCCTCGGAGGCCACCTGAGTAGCTTCTTAAGTGCAGAGCCTTTGCCGTGAGGCTTAGTGCTCTTGGCCTGCGCCTTACCGGCTGCAGCCTTGGAGCGTGTCTTACCACCGCTCTTAGCAGTGCCACGAGGCATGTTAACGGTCGAAGTGGAGACCTAGACGAAGAGCGCACAGGTTGCTGCTCGAGGCTCTAACTGTGAAGTGAGCCTCCGCCGCGCTCGCGCGGCCAAGTCGATGGTTTTCGACTTTGAGAACGAGAGTTTGTGACGAACACCTCTTCATTCTGATTTGGATGGTAAACCGAACCTAAGTGGGGGAGGATGTAACGGGGTACGTAGCCCTAAGTGTACCCTGGTTACACGAAGTGTGACACTTCACACTTCAGGAGTATGACACGTCATACTCCGGGATATTTGGTACAAGGTACC
This sequence comes from Phytophthora infestans T30-4, assembly GCF_000142945.1. Lineage (NCBI taxonomy): Eukaryota > Oomycota > Peronosporomycetes > Peronosporales > Peronosporaceae > Phytophthora > Phytophthora infestans. The sequence goes on along the minus strand of NW_003303734.1, from coordinate 688,960 downwards.
AAGGTCGTTCAAAGCCAACCATTGGTTAAATGACATTGCATTTCTATAGGTAACTTATAGTTTGTATTAAACCCAAACTTAACCTACCTATAAATATACTCAGTTTACAATCTACCTTATTTAGGTCACTTCGCCCTCTTTAATTAAAGAGGGGACCTGTGAACTGCCGTTCACTGAGAGTTTGTATACTCTCGGAAGATAACTTCCTCTAGCGCAAGGTGCTGTGTGACCCCGTCACATGCCTGATGTCATGCAGAGCCGTGACACGGCTTCTCGCCGCGCGAGGAAGCCGCCAGCACATCTGAGGGAGTACATTGTGGAATCAGTCATCAATACGAAAGAAGACATTCCAGTTCCGAACGCGTACAAACAAGCAAAGAAGAGCCAGTACTGGCCGGAGTGGCAAGCTGCCATGCAGGAAGAGCTGACGTCGCTACGTCAGCACGGAACGTGGAAGCTTGTTGCGCGAACCAAAGCAAAGCATCTGACGGTGATCACCAATAAGTGGGTTTACACGCTGAAACGAGACGTCGAAGGACGAATCAAGAGATTCAAGGCGAGATTTGGGATTCACGGCTTTAAGCAACACTTTGGAATTGATTATCTTGAGGCCTACGCTCCTGTCATTCGCTTCGAGACTATACGAGCCGCTATTCTGTACGCTCGAAAACGCGGATGGAACATCAGGCAGTACGACGTCAAGACGTCTTTTCTTTATGGCTTACTTGAAGAGCTGACCTTCATGGAGATTCCGGCGGGATCTGAAGAAGGGGCATCAGGTGGTGCACTGATTTGCCAGCTTATCAAGTCGTTGTACGGGCTGAAACAGGCCCCGGCAGTGTGGAACAAGACGCTGCATGAGCTCCTCGTAAGCACAGGACTCACAAGACTCGACAGTGACTACGGACTTTACGTGATGTACAAGGACGGCGATATTGCTATGTTGCTAACAGTATACGTTGAGGACCTACTCTTGATGGGCCCAGCTACGCTGTGCTCTCAAGTCGCTGCACAACTCGAGTCGAAGTTTACACTGACAAGTATGGGTGAAGTCCGATACCTACTTGGCATTGAGATTACGCTGGATGGTGTACACAATCGCATTGTGTACAGTCAATGATCTCTCATCGACAAGCTGCTGAAAAAATTCAACCTTGCGAACTCGTACGGCTGCTGGACGCCTCAAGCAACGAGCGAGTCCAGAGCGAAGCCAAATCCGTTTCCCAAGGACACTGCGATGCCCTATCGTGAGTTGGTTGGTGGTCTACAATATCTAGTGTCTGGCGCGCGGCCAGATATAGCACATGCAGTGCGACACCTCGGAAAATTCCTGTCCTGTTATACGGAGGTTCACAACAGAGAAGCAGAGCACGTGCTGCGCTACCTGCTTCAGACAAGAGAATATGCACTACACATGGATGTCATCTCAGGAAAGGATGTGGCTATCTCGGTGCTCACCGACTCCGACTACGCAAACGACCCGGACGATGCGAAGTCTATATCGGGCTACATCACGTTTTTGGACGGTAACGTGATCTCGTATGCGTCTTACAAGCAGGGAATTAATGCCTAATCCAGTACGGAAGCTGAGTACGTGGCAATGAATGAGGGCGTGAAGGATGTTGTGGATTACTGGAATGTGTGAAGAGCTGAAGTGGCCTGCGACCACGCCACTGCTGCGCGGTGACAATCAAGCTGCACTGTAGTTGACGGAGAAGCCCGGCAAGCACGCCAACACGAAACACATCAACAGCAAATTTCACCTGATTCGGCATCTGGTGGAAGACGGCAAGTTAACCATGTTGCACGTGGCAGCAGATGACAAAACCGCGGATATCAAGACGAAAACTCTTGCACGAGCAACGTTCAGTCAGTTTCGACCACAGCTCAAGGTGTTGCCAATTGAAGGAACTGCTGCGACGACTGCAGATGCTCTGCAAACGCGCACACCTAAGAAACACAAGCACGATATTGAATCCATTACGGACGCATGAGCGTGGATTACAAGATTATCGGTGCGATTGCTAGCTACAGTAAATCAGCTGCGCTGACTTATGAAGTACTACCAGTTCCTGTCACAGCCTGCGTCAGGCTGCCGTGACCTAAAGAAGTCCGATCCGACGAGCAAGTCTGCCCCCAACACTTGCGAGACTGCGCTGCCACGCCAGACTGTAGCTCGGCGCGCCTGTGTCTCGATGCGCATCGTGTACGAGTGGGAGTGTGACGTACTGCCGTACGTGAGCTGCAAGTGCGCAGCACTATGCTCTCGGTGGCCGTGATCTTCTACCGTACTTGGAGCAGGAGACGAGCTGCGCTCCACATCGCTCCTGCGTCCTGCCTGCTGGTTCCGAATGCTCGAGATCCGACGCACCGTCGTCGAACCGTACTGCGTACGAGAAGAAGCAGGTGCGCTGCACCGTGCTCTCGCCTGGATGCAACCAAAGCATGGAGTCAGACGCGCCGTCATCACTGCAGACTCCTGAGTGCCCCATGCCGGTAACGTGGCCAGCGAAGCCCGGATAGGACACCGCGTGGACTGTCGCCAGTAGCGCCGCCAAGCTCAGCCTGAGCAAGACACCGCGTCTTGCTGCCAGTAACGCTGCCGGTGAAGCCTGGACAAGACGCCACGCCATCTCATCCTACAGAAGCGCTGCAGTGAAAGCATCGGATGCTACCGTTGCTGTGTGAGTTGGTTCTGCAGCGGACGCTGCCGTTGACGAGACGATGCCGCTGCTCGTCGGTTAGCATAGTTGTAGCACAGTTAGGTAACGACCTAATATTACTCGCACGGGTTGAGAGGAGTGGCGAAGGTACGTGAATGGAGCGCACTGGGCTTGACAGCTCACTATCGAACTTACCTCGAGCGCGCCAAGCCATCATCAAGTCCCTGTAAGGCTGCGCCTTGCACACCGGTGTCCAGTAGTAGGCCCCTTGGTGCAGCAAGCAGCATTGTAACAGGGTCGAGGCGTCATGGACTCCTCTGCTGACAAGTCCACTGACAACGCAGACGTACTAGGAACTGTAGATCTTATATAACAGGCGTATCAAATTCTTAGGTATTGTTTTTAGTTTGAGTTGAAGACGGTAGTTAGGGGTCTGAATAAAGGAAGTTAGAGTAGGTTTGGGTCAGAATGACTCGCCTCCTAAAACTCTGGAGAGAGCTTGTAAAAGGTTGATCCGAATTACGAGACTAGCGCCAATTAAGGGCCAGTGAACAGCTTAAGGTCCAGATTATTTCTATATCCCAAAACAAATTAGATTGGTCACCTATAAGGTACCGGTACCATTTAAGAGACGATACATTTTTGTTTAATTGGCACGACCGTTAGATTGTATTTTTATTGGGTCTACTGTGCGTATCATAATTGATGTAGAGCAATTTAATAACCAGGGTAATAGAGAATAGGAGGGGCAAACGGCTGTCGACGCTGCCGGCAATGAATGGACTTGGAGCTTAAGTGCTGTGAAGCAGACAGCTAAATATAAAATTGAACTGGCTTCGCTGAAAAAAGTAATACATTACTGTAATAATGTCGGAGCCAATAATAAGTATTGCAATTGTTTTATAGTATTATAGTGCTAGGGTCAGAACAGTGAATTGGATTGGATTGGGAACAATCACACATTGGCTCGAATTCCACAGCTGCTAATAATATGCTGATGGTCCTAACAGACTTAATAGTAGTAAAAAGTAGTACTAGTACTTCAGATAGTACTTTAGGACAGCAGTTTTGTATTAGAGCTCCAACATCGCGGGAAAACCCATAAATCATTGGAGCAGCGGACTCGATCTGACCTTGATGAGCGCGTGCGTCGTGTGCGACTATGGATCTCATCGGTGAGCTCCAAGCATTGGCAACGACCTCTACGACATCACTGTAAGGTGCGATTCTGCGTTTTTTTTCGTTGTGCGTTTAATATGGCTGTAGCGAAAATTTTACTGCACGTTTTTGCTGCCATTCTTGTGTCTACCACTTGACAGCATGGTACGTTCTGCGGTGCTTATATAGCGTTCTTTTATCGATTTTGCCTCTTTCTAAGACAGTCACCAAAGTGAATCCGTGGTTGACATTCATTCTGCTGGCAAATAGACCACTGCCGCTCACAACATTGATCGACGCTCTGGCGTCTTTGGTGCTTGGTGGACGATTGTTATTTGTGGGATTGATCTTGAGGCTGTAGAAAGAGCAGTCGAGCTATCGGACACACCCTTAACAAATACTTCCTCCGGGACGAAATAAGTGCAACATTGTACTATCTACACCTTTAAGTGCCGCAGCAGCTTACCTTCCTTAAGCGCGTCGCGAATGACCGAACGAGACACACCCACCTCTTTTGCTAAACTGTCTTGGGTCATGCGGCGTCTGAAAGGGACGTCGGCTATCTGGTCCAGCAGTGCGGAGCGGACCAAACACGGCTGATTGTGCTCTTGTCGACGCCAAAATGGTCAGATGCACGGGTCAAGCAACCCCAGTCAGGTGTACCCCCGCACGCTGCGCATGAGGATGAAGAGGACGAAATCCTGGCGTTCTCGGTTCGTTAGGTTTGGCCTCGAAGTGGCCCCAGCTGAGTCGGCTGCGTTGGTCATGCGGCTTGGAAATGGGGAGTGTCTGGTGTTAAAGATGCTGAAAATTGTGAAATGGCAAGCTGCCTGCGGTACATTTCCGTCGATAACTCTGGCGTCTGAGCAGCGGTTTTCGCGCGCAAACCAGAGGAGATCACACCGCGACGATTCCGCCAATTAAAGCGAGTCTGTAGGAAAAACCACGTTCTTGACTAGGAGACTGTTGCAATTATTACCAACGAGAGGAAGTATTAATTTGAATAGACCAGCATGTAATTTTCTCTTTTCTATTATTTTACATCTAAATTAAAAAATGCACGGCGTAGAAAAAAATCTTCGATGGTTTGGTAGAGATATATCTCCTCCTCCAAATTAATACTCTCACGTATACAATTTTGGCTGCAGTTTGTCAGAGTGTCGGTCAAGATAATTACTGGATTATCATTCAACTTATTATAACTTGTTGAAAGCTTGTCCTAATTTCTTACACAAAATCGGAAAGATATATTTCAGATAAACAATTATGCAAGTGTTGTCCAATTTCGTTTAGCCCTTACGTCAGAGCGTTCTGCGCTTATGTTTCGACCGGCCTAAGCTCACGCTTCCGATACGTGCTGGCTCCACCTGAAGTTGCGGGATACATATACCTATATGTATGCTGGTGGTCATAACAGTGTCACACTCGTAGGCCATTGTCTAAATGGAAAAGTTACGTATCGCGGAAATGTCCTATCGACGTCCGTAGAGTCGTACAATGATTCGATAGGCTTCCCGTCCTATTATATGTAGCGGCGCAAATCGATCCAATATTCGTGAATACAGGCAACAGAATTCTTTTTAAATTTGACGCTCTATTACATTTTAAAAAGAAGCATTTACAAGGTGGAATTAAAGAGAGAGAGTGACTATTTCCACAAAGGAGAGTTATTTGGAGTTTCCCCCGTAAAGTACGAAATAGGGAGGAGGGGTGAAAGCCGACTCGCTCGGATCTTAAACCCAGGGCCAAGCATGGCTAAACCTCGCTCGGGCTTATAGGGTTAATGCTCAGGAAGGTCTGGGTCTGGGTTTAGGAGGGTGATAGAATTCACGTCAATTCCTCCACTTTTATAGATTCGCAGTCTCATAACACCCATTCCCCCCTTGTGTCATTAGTCTCTCCCTTTAAAGATAGATGCGCATTTTGAATGTCAACAGTTTTTACATTTTTTCTACAATCCATCAGCACCTAATACAGTAATATCATTTACCATTTTGGTACTGATTAGCGAACATTTATTTTATAGATTGGGATTAGCAGCTCAGTACATGTATTATGGAAACTCCTTTCAAAATTTGATCAATATTCAGCATGCATCACATGAATGATGAAATCACGCAGTACCCGTCGATCTCTACAGTAAATAACTTCTCAGTATTTTACTTCCTACTTCCTTATACCGGTATAGTACGAAAGGAGCACATACTGTATTGTGATAATACATCAACAGCTCTTTGTATTATTATAATGATTGCAAAGATAACTTGCAACGCAGCGACCCAGGAATCATTAGGAACAAGAAGCATGTCGGATGCAAAAAAGAACAAGCTTCAGAAATCCACGCCTGGTATCCTGCCAAAGATGACCCCCTTGATAGTAATATTAAGCGTCGAATAGTCCTTTAAAATCGATAAATTTCCTCACTGTAAAAGCGGAGCACCCTTTCCCTCTTATATCTCCGCAACTTTTTAGTAGTAAAGCTCAAATACTTCCGATATTTCCACAAGTCTGAGCGAATACAACAGTCTAAGAGTTTGTATTATAAGTATCATTTTAAAATGTACTTGTACCATGGTATGTAAAGATGACCTTATTCAGAAGTTTTATTTGGGCGAGTTCGTAATAGTCTGTACCAGTAAGTTCGGTTTACGGTAAGTTAGAAAACGAAGTAATAAGTACTGTACAATAATTGCGATCGACTTCGGAGCGTCGAACTTCGACAGGTCGTTCGAAAACCAACTCTAGATCGATTCTCGGCTCTCCCCCGCTTGAAGAAGAAAGAAAACATCCAACAGAAAGCAAGAGAAGAGACCAGGAGTGACAAACTCGCGGACACTGCATATGAGTGCAGTATATTTTCGCTCGGATTCTTTTACAGAAGTGCATACATGTACCGGTACATGTCCTACAAAGCCCATGGCCTTCATAACAAATCTCCTGTCTTTGCGGCACTGCTAAAGTCGCTTTTTCCCCAGCCCCTGCGCTCTACAAACTTCTAACATATCGAAGCGTCAAGCCGAGTTCACACAATTCCAAATCGAACACATGAAAACGCAGCACCACATAATCTGGCCAAATGTCAAATGTATCAAGTGAGACTTTTCATCAAGGTTCTGCAAGGAGCTCGCAGTGGTAAGTGCTGTACCGGCGCTCGGATCCCGGCACCACAAGTGTCGCTCACTTTCAATTTAAACAAGTTCCACCAACAAGTCTTCTTACCTAAGCGATTGCCGGTCATCTAAGCAAGTCATCAACTATGGCTGAGAGCACTCCCAACACCTACTCTGAGGCCGTCTCACCCAAGCCCGTCACGGCATTCGACGAAGCTAACAAGGCCGCTGCGCGTCTCATCAAGCCCAAGGCTATCCTGTACACCACTGCGCTGCTGTCATGGATGCAGCCGTTCCAGAGCGGTTGGTCCACCTCGCAGATGAACCTGTCGCAGTACAACGACACGGACGAGTGCAATGCTCGTCCTGTAGCGGAGGACACGTGCCTCATGTTCCCTGGCCACTCGAAGTTGGAGTGGACGTTCGCCGTGAATGCCTGGATCTTCGGTGCCATGGTCGGCTCGCTGTGCTGCGGCCACTTCAGTGACAAGTACGGCCGCAAGAAGGCTCTCATGGGCAACTGCATCTTCATGATCGTTGGTGGTGTGGTGCAGGCCTCCGTGTCGAACGTTTGGTTGTTCGCTCTGGGCCGCCTCATCGCCGGTATTGCTTCCGGTACGGCCACTGCCACCATCGGCGGCTACATCAACGAGCTGTCGCCGCCGCACATGCGCAACACGCTCGGCCTGGGCCTCCAGATCTTCACGACCATCGGTATTTTGGTGCCGGCAATCTGCTTCTTCTTCGCCAACACGAGTTCTGGCTGGCGTTACCTGGCTGCGTTCCCCGTCGTGCTGGCAGTCGTCTACCTGCTGCTGGCCCCGACCATGTGCATTGAAAGCCCTGCATGGCTTCTGAATCAGGGACGCAAGGAGGAGGCCAAGCAGGTGATTGCTCGTCTGTATGGCGAGGAGCACGTGCAGACGGCTCTGTCGTGGCTTGAGGTGAGCAAGAAGCCGGAGAACGCTGAGAAAGGCCTCGCTGCTCCCAAGAAGGAGTCGATGTTCAACCCCCGCTACCGCATGCAGCTTCTGTGCGGAATTCTGCTGTCGTGCGCTCAGCAGCTTTCGGGTATCAACGCTGTGTTCTACTACTCCGGCAGCATCTTCTCGGATGCCGGCATTTCGGACTCGCGTGTCGGCACGCTGATCATTGACTTCATCAACATCTTCCCGGCCTTCTTCACGGGTGTGCTGGCCAACCGCTTCGGTGCTCGCAACATGATCCTGTGGGGTCTGTCGGGCATGGTGGTCATGTCCATCGGTATGACGGTGGCGTTCATCGTGGACGTTTCTGCTCTGTCGATTGTGTTCACTGCTCTGTACGTGATCGTGTTCGGTGTGACGCTGGGTCCTCTGGTGTGGGTCATGACAGCCGACATTTTCCCAGACTCGATCCGCGCCAGTGCGTCTTCACTGTGCATTGGCATCAACTGGCTGTGCAACCTCATCGTGGGTGTGTCGTACCCGTACATTTCGGATGCTCTGGACGACTACGCGTACGTTCCGTTCGTGGTGCTACTTGCGATCTTCTATATGTTAGCTTTGAAGATGGTTCCGGAGACGTCTGGCAAGTCGGCCGAGGAGATCCAGGCCGAGTACGATTCGCGTCGCGAACAGTAATAAAACTAATATAATGTTTTTGAAACACGCATATACGTAGTATGTATGTTCTGTTAAAATACTTTTTTGAAGGAAATAACCAAGATCCAGAGGGCGCAAACGTAAGTTTCCGGTTAACCGTACCCGTCCGAAAGCCCTGGATATCGAGTTTCGGATTACCATGGCCAACCGTACGGACTGTTCGGACAACCATGGCTGGCCGAAATTATCGATCGGTTAGCCGAAAATTACGTGCTCTTTATAAATAGAATGAAAAAGGGTGAAATGCCATTTTCTTTTTCAATATTTCAGCTCAAAATAAGCTGACACGCAACCTTCTCTCGGGCGGGCCGTCGCCAAAACTATTAATAATGAAAAGAAAATCTTTGAATACCCACCCTCGGCCAACCATAACCAACCGATCGTGGAAGTCGGTTACCCGTACGCGTACGTTTTTCAGAGAGGCAAACTTTCGGATAACCCTACCGAACAGGTACGATTAATTATTTGCGACCTCTGTTAAGATCTGCTTACTGTAGTAGTATTATAGTAGTTAGGAGTAAGTAAATACTACGTTTTAGCTGAAGTGATTAAACAAATACTTCAGTAGTATTGCAAAACCAAACGTGATTAGCGACCTTTGGAGCAACGATATTCTGACAAAACCCAATACATGTAAATAGGGGGATTCGAGAGGAATAGATTTCCGTAGCAGTATCGACCCATTTTTGAATTGGGACCGATACTTGCGCTATGTACATCACTTTTTTAATTGGGCGCAAAATAATGTTTAATGTGGACGGCAAATAAAATGGTGGTACTTGAAGTATCCTGATATCGGTGATTAGAAAAACCGTGCTTAGCTTAACGTTTAAATTTAACTATAATCACATTAAAATTTTGCTGATTTAACGAACATATTTAAAACGTTTCTTCCTGATAACGCGAGGTCCTAAAGAGCAGTGGTGAGTGCAGACTGATATTTTACAAGACGAGGCTTCCTGGTTTTTGCTATTTGGGCGCGTCATAGCTAGCGTATTCGATAGATTAGGTCGATATCTCGACACAAAGAATTCAGTAGCGTAACTGATAGCTCGACTTAAATTGGGGCAAATTGAGATATACGGCGATGAACGAGTCGAAACCTCCGAATTCGTGCTTCTGGGTTCGGCCTTAGTACTAAACAAGGTAAGACAAAACCTGACGCTGGAACTCCGAATTACCCCCGACAAGCGTGGAAATGGCTTGAGTATATGTATTCTACGAAGCGAGCACGACCATGTTCCTCGATACTCTCTCGCATGGGCAGTAAGCTATGGGGCTTATCGAGCAAATTGTGCAGTGGCTTTGTCGAAGTTCCCAGAAAAGGGGTTGTTTGATTGTCCATGAGGAAATGGCAATATACGGGAGGCAGATTTGAAGAGTAACTCTCAAGTTTGTTGACGCATGGGGGACCAAGATCAAGACACAGCAGCTGACTGGAATTATCTGAGCTAGCTGTGTTAACCGTGTATGACGATAGACATATTGAATGGGTAAACATTCTCGGGTCTGGCTTTGGATGATGCCAAGTTAAACACGCAAATTTGGATTTTTACCGCGTTCGCATAGAAACTGAAATGGACGAAGGCTTATTGCTTCAATTGTATCTGAATTTGATAGAAATGAGGATAATTTCACACTTTCTGGAAAGTAGAGAGTTTCCGGTGAGAAGGATACTCCTATTTGCGAAAGCAATATGATTTGAAGCCGACAGAGTAGTCCAACATAGACAGTAAGGTTAGCTGTAAATCCAGGAAGGCTTCATAGGGATCAATCTTGAATTCGCCGCACTGAGATTAAATCAACAATAAGCCTCTCCAACTAATCAGCGCCTTCGCAGCCCCCCCCCCCTCCAGAATGATGTATTTTCCTGAGTTAGGCACGCTTGCCTTCGGCCCGGTCCCGCGCACGTGATTTGCAGACTTCGAGTACGTCGAGCTGGTCGCCGCTGACGATATCGAGGCTGTCGTGAAACTAGCCGGACCCGATGATGTGGAGGACGAGCAGTCTACCTTGACTATGGCGTTGAAGTGCTCAAGAATAAAGTCGTCGCGACCGCAAGAGAGCATATTGTTCAGGGTCGTACGTGACCCATCCAGTAGCCTTCATCAGTACATCGCTCACCGACGTCGATGAATGGGCGGACAAGGCAACAGCTTCGCCCTTAGTCTACCACGACGGACCCACGCGCATTCCGCTTACCGAGGCGAAGGCTATAATAAACATGATATACTTAACTATGGGCTACATATTGAGGAAGTGTCAGCGCTCCCACTCTGAGTCCAGCGGAGCTTCTGCAGCACCAAAATGATGCAATTTCAGCACGTAACCGACGACGTACGAGCATACCGAAATTTGTCACCGAGATGCTAACCATCCCGTACTCCGACATAGCCATAATACACCTGTTTCTCCCCTCTTCGCTCCGACTCATCCAAGTCCGTCATCCGCATGCTGCCGACCACGAAGCCGCAGCCCGCAGCAAGAGTCAAACCAAATATACTCCTATCCGCAAGCAACTATCCGACCTACGGAGGCGCACATAATAGACAGCGCGCCGGCAACTGGCCGCGAGAAGTCTAGCGCTCAGCACACAAAAGGTGATTCTGACGTGGAGAATAGCCCCGATGCAAACGATGCTCCCCGTCATCTCAAGATGACGATGTTCACGAAGTCCAGCATATGCACCGCCCGCTCGCAAAGCGAAGATACATACACGAAACTTTCGAATCTGACAAGAGCTCTAGCTTTGATTACATGTCCAGGGACAGGCACAGGGTATCGTTTTCCAATCCTCACCACCGGATTGACAAGTTCACAATGCTATTGTTCGCCAAACCCATACAGGGAAGAGAGGCCAAACGCAACCCCAGTCCGTCCAACAGTCTCGCGCGTCGACTTCGCCACGACCCCCCCCCCCTCCATGCTACATGGAGCTTACGAATTTCCGTCGGGCTCTCCCAACTGATGAAGTAGCCACCACCGAGGGAGGGGTCAATATGTAAGACTTCTCGTCCAAGAGCAACCTGTATACGCCCGATAGCCAAAGACATGCGCTAAACTCGTAAGCACATGTAAAAAATTGTCAAACACGTCTACAACGACGACACAAAATGGGTTAGCGGCCACGCGAGCTATTTTGTGCTGACATGTGCTCAGTCGACCCTACAGTGCTACACATCATAGCTCATTGGGTCAATAGGAAGTTCAGCCAGTTCCGCAGTCGACTGGCCATCGACGGACTACGTACAGCTAGACTAGTTGACAAACCGTTTTCAAGAAATGACATCCAATTACTAGATCTTAAAGAGTCTGACTTATCGTGGTTAGACGCGCGAGGTCGCCCTCGCGGATCTGAAGCTGCCCCCCCCCCCCGACACCGCAGCAGACAACACGATCTTCCCCGTCTAGGAGTTTTCATCTAGGATGCTCCGTTCGGGACTCCAACTCGACCACAGCTGACAGGCTCGAGGTCTGCAGCTGCTTTGAGTCGTTCGCGGTCACTGAAGATCTTGGGTTGCGCTTTGTACGTTGTTCTTCACGTCAGGACAGGTGGTGCTTGATTATGTGTCTTCATCTTGCATTCTTGATCGCATCTATTAGGACACTAACCTGTCGTCAGGTATCTGACCCCCAGTTGGAATACTCCATCCAGAATACCTCGTCCGGGGTGTCGAAGCCTATCCGGAAGCCAAACGTCAGCGTCATTATTCACTACTTGTGCGGAAACCTGAGCTCTCACGATGTGAACAGAGCGAGCAAGCGAACATCGCAAGCAACCGGTGTCCAAGAATCCAAAAAAGCAGCACACTCGATGCGCATAAGAGGTGCATCAGCTCTCGTAGCTGGCGGTGCGGACAGGCTTATCGAGCAAGCTGCTTGGTCAGTGAGCATCCGACTTGTTTGAAAACTTCCCAGGGCAGCCGGCAAAGCCGTCTACAGGACTCTCAAGACCAATGGGCTCTCAAGACGAATGGTTCAGCACAGTAAGGCGAAACGCGTGGCAATCTATTAACTTCACATGGGGTCGCCCACCGCGCCCATTGACTTCTAGTCCACAATTAATATCCCCATGGAATCAAATGGAGTTTAGACTTCCTTGGCTACGAAGCGGTAAAGTAGACCGAAAAAGAAACAGTAAAGTTAGCTGTAGACTGAGGAAGGCTTCACAGGCTCCATTCTCGATTTCCTTGCACTGAGTTAACCCGACGTATCGCGCCCATCGATTTCTACTCTACAATGAACATCCTTTTGCCACCAATACGGCTGCTTGGCGAAATGCTCGAGTTTATTTTAGGGAACTCCATAGGAATGATCAGATGTTACAAGTACCGGCGCTTTTTTGGTTTTACTGCCACCAGTAGTTTTTTATGTTTATAATAGTTACTGTTTACACAGTAGGTTCAATCTGACCTTCTGGGTTACTGTGTAGAAGTACTATAGTACCGGCGGAAGTACTGCCCTTCGACCACCTAAGAGACCTGCGCATTGTCGATCGACACGACGGAGCTTCCGCCGTGCGGCTCCATCCGACTAATTTCTGAACGGTTCTGCTTGAGGAGGACCTGCATCTCAGCACGTTCGCTATCAGTGCTCGTACGCCGTGAGCTCATTACCAAGCTACTCGTCGAGAAGACGCGTTCTTGGAACGCGTTCGAGGACACGTGGCCAAGCCAAACGCGAGCAAGAGCGGCAATCGAAGGAAACTGCTTGGCGCCGATCTCCTTGAACCACCGGAGAACATCTACATGTTTAAAAAGGCCCTGTAGACTCCAGCGCACAGTTCCGTTGCAGCGTACCAGTAACAGGCTTGTAATCTCCTCCGCCGTCATGGTCTTGTCATCAGCCTGCTGCACAGCTACTTGGACCCAGGGTACGTTGTGGCTCAGCCACCTGTCCAGCACCTCATCCGCCTCCTGATGAAGAGAGCTTAGGGACCGCCGACCCGCATCCTCCAACGTCAGCGGCGCTCCACATAGCATCTCTTCGTCTTCCATCGACGGCACGAGGTCCAGGTTCGGAGACATCTCCCCAGCGCCGTGTACCTCATGCGCTGCAGGATACATAGCTTGGAAGACGGCGCTGTGTGCGCGGCGAAGCATAACCCGTCCTTCCTCTTCCGTCATGTCGACGTCGCCGGTGCCCGGACTATCCGTACTGCAATGCACCAAAGAATCAATAGAGTCCTTCGTCCTTGGATCCAAGAGCAACACTACGATTGACTCGGCGGAGACATTAGCCAAGCGCTTCTGGACTTGGGCCTTGATACGATTAAGGAAAAAATCGCCGCTTCAGCACAGAGTGAGGTCACGTCAGTTGCCGTCCGAGGCAAAGTCTTGACGGTGGTTCTGGGTGTGCAAAGTGCGTCGACATCGTAGGGGTGGAACCGGTTTGCGTTCAGCCGATCACACGCCAGCCGCATGAGCACCAGCAACTCGGAGGAAATGTGGGCTTCTCTCTGGACCTCAATTCGTGCCAAGTCTACCAGAATGTGCGTTACCGCCTCACACTGGGCCATCATCCGCCACTTTCTTTCGATAACTTCAAGAATACCTTGGGATCATCGTAGGTCGCGCAGCGTTGAAAGTAGGCCTTAAATGCGGGATAGTTCAGGATACTCTTTTGGAGCAGCGTCACCGTCGAAGCCACACGCGTATCACAGTCCACCATAGCAGCGAGTTCGGGCAGGCCGTAGTGCTGCTGGACACGCAGCAGCCTCTCCACACGTTGCGGAGTCTTGAAGTAGTTGTTCAGAACCCGGGTTTTCTTCACTAGCGCTGCGCCTTCGGGGAAAGGGCCTCCGGGCGTGCGCACTTTCCGCTGCTTCTGTAATAAATTCGTGACCGGGTTGACCACGTGGCAAGTCTTAACGTTCTCCCTCATGCCCAGACCGTACACGAGACACAGGTTTAATACATGCATCGAGCAGTCCACTGGCACTGCGTCCTCATAGAGCTTTGACACTTTGCGATCAGCAGGGGCCGTATCCGGCATGACGAAGTGAGCCATACAGCCGATATCGACGTCATAAAGCTCTTCAATACAGCTCGAAATCTTCTTTTGCACAACGCCGGAATCGTGAAATTTGTTGAAGACTGTCACTAGCAACGCCACGTTGCGAAAGGTCCAGTCCTTGTCGATGAAGGACATCGACGTGCCGATAATATCCTTCTTCCCGGTACCCACAGTCCACATGTCGTGCATCAGGTTCAGGAACGGCCTCTTGTACGCGGATGTGTACTCCATCTCCAAGAGGCGCTTCGTCATCTCGCGGAACCTCAAAAAGGAAGCCGCAAGGACGTCGTTGAACGTCTGCGCAGAGAGAACAACCACGTCCGGTTTCCCTGTAGCAACCTTCATTAGACTTCGGAAACTCTCGCTCGTCACAGTGTTGTAAGGTAGCCCTACAACCAATAACATAACGAGTCAGTAACCAGCAATTCAATAGGCAACATTGATTTGCTTACCGTCGTTGATCAGCCACTTGGCAATATATGCTCTGAGCTGCATGTTCGACGGCCCCCACAGCTTTTTGAGCGCTCCCTGCTTCATTGATCCCTTTGCAGAGTGGTCAACGCTGGCCGTGTCGGTTGCCATCGAGCCAGGCGCTTGTCTAAACGCGTCGTCGAGTTGTCGACGCGCTCGCTTGACTCGCTGGTCGCCTCCGCTTTGCCGATCGGGTGTGAGCTGTGTTTCGCCACTAAGTGGTCCTTGACGTTCGAGGTGTGATTAAACTTCCGTAGTGCGCCTTCCCACGCGTCCTCGGAGGCATTAGGGTGGCTGGTTAACCTTAGCGCGCAGAGCACACACACGTGGGTGAAGCGTTCAGCGTCATCGTCATCTCCAGTCGGTGATGTCCCAGACATCATCTCGCTACCCGAGCTGACGATAGTGATGAACCTCCACCGGGATACCGTAGGCATCCACTCGCACACGACTGTCACTTGTCGAATCAAGGGACGATTGACTGCATCCACTGTCTTCCGACTCCGTGATGGTGGATTCAGAGTCTTGACTGGCAAGCTGCCTGAGCGACTGGCCAGGCCCGACGATCTCGAACGCATCTTGGTCGTCGTACACTGACGTCTCTCCAGGCTGAGCCTTCCAGCTGGACACGCACTGCGCACTACAAAAACTAGAACTAGTCGTTAGAGCAGTCCATAAGCAGGTGAATATAAAGTGTCTTACTGCACCGCAATGTTCTCGGGGTCGAACAAGTCGTTTGAACACAAGTGATGAACCTGACGCTCGCATACAGTACACGGGTACAGCGTCGGGAGCTCGGGGTTTACACAGTCCACGAAGGCGCACTTCATGAGGGTACTGCAGACTTGGTTTGCTTCTTGGTCAGGTAGAAACTTGGAAAATGAGTTGTCCAAGGTTCACGGGCCGTGAATCGCGGCAGCCACCAGGATTCGTTCTGCAGAAAGTTTTAATGCCGCAGAAAGCAGCTCTTGTAACGGCCGCAGAAGCTCTGCCAGAACCTCCACCAGCACAAACAGCCCCGCATCGTGCATCGTTGACGTCGCCCAGGGCCTGAACTCGCCGTGAAGCGTAGAAACTTGGGGAACACGCACGCTATGAAGACCGCAGGCTCTTGTCCCTCGCCCCGACACCACCCACAGCGGTGGTCTAAAGCGGAAAGGGGCAGGTGCGCTTCTGGATTTTAAGATCAATGCGACATCGTGTACTTCCCAATATACAATAATTAGAGCACCTCCACTGGCAGCGTGGACAAATAGAAAAATCCAATTATTCATGTCAAAATCATCACCAAAGCAATACATGTACAAGCAAAAATTAATTGCCATGTGAATGAGAATGATACCACAGCAGAACCAGTGGTCATCGTGTAATTTTAAGCATCGAGATGGGGGGGGCTCATTTTGGCCATTGGCTGGTCGTGAGCGATGCAGTAAGCCCTATTTCCAAAAAACTGTGCGTAATCCTGGGTGCTCACAAATATGAATTTAAAATTTAGCGTGTCTAAAAGCAATAATGTCATTCAAGGCTAACAAGATTACTTATCACGACGCGAGTCGTACTCGGCCTGAATCTCCTCGGCCGACTTCCCAGACGTCTCCGGAACCATTTTCAAAGCCAACAAATAGAAGATTGCTAGTAGCACCATGAACGGAACATACGCATAGTCGTCCAGAGCGTCCGACACGTACGGGTACGACACACCCACGATGAGGTTGCACAGCCAGTTGATACCAATGCACAACGAAGACGCACTGGCACGGATCGAGTCTGGGAAAATGTCGGCCGTCATGACCCACACCAGAGGACCCAGCGTCACACCGAACACGATCACGTACAGAGCAGTGAACACAATCGACAGAGCAGACACGTCCACGATGAACGCCACCGTCATACCGATGGACATGACCACCATGCCCGACAGACCCCACAGGATCATGTTGCGAGCACCGAAGCGGTTGGCCAGCACACCCGTGAAGAAGGCCGGGAAGATGTTGATGAAGTCAATGATCAGCGTGCCGACACGCGAGTCCGAAATGCCGGCATCCGAGAAGATGCTACCGGAGTAGTAGAACACAGCGTTGATACCCGAAAGCTGCTGAGCGCACGACAGCAGAATTCCGCAAAGAAGCTGCATGCGGTAGCGGGGGTTGAACATGGACTCCTGCTTGGGGGCAGCTAGGCCTTCCTCAGCGTTCTCCGGCTTCTTGCTCACCTCAAGCCACGACAGAGCCGTCTGCACGTGCTCCTCGCCATACAGACGAGCAATCACCTGCTTAGCCTCCTCCTTGCGTCCCTGATTCAGAAGCCATGCAGGGCTTTCAATGCACATGGTCGGGGCCAGCAGCAGGTAGATGACGGCCAACACGACGGGGAACGCAGCCAGGTAACGCCAGCCAGAGCTTGTGTTGGCGAAGAAGAAGCAGATTGCCGGCACCAAAATACCGATGGTCGTGAAGATCTGGAGGCCCAGGCCGAGCGTGTTGCGCATGTGCGGCGGCGACAGCTCGTTGATGTAGGCGCCAATAGTACCGGTAGCCGTACCGGAAGCAATACCGGCGATGAGGCGGCCCAGAGCGAACAGCCAAACGTTCGACACGGAGGCCTGCACCACACCACCAACGATCATGAAGATGCAGTTGCCCATGAGAGCCTTCTTGCGGCCGTACTTGTCACTGAAGTGGCCGCAGCACAGCGAGCCGACCATGGCGCCGAAGATCCAGGCGTTCACGGCGAACGTCCACTCCAGCTTCGAGTGGCCAGGGAACATGAGGCACGTGTTTTCAGCCACGGGACGAGCATTGCACTCGTCCGTGTCATTGTACTGTGACAGGTTCATCTGCGAGGTGGACCAACCGCTCTGGAACGGCTGCATCCATGACAGCAGCGCAGTGGTGTACAGGATAGCCTTTGGCTTGATGAGACGCGCAGCGGCCTTGTTGGCTTCATCGAATGTATTGGTAGGAGCAGCTCCACCCTTGAAGGGAGAGTTGGCGACCTCGTAGTTGTCGTTATCGTGCATCTTCTCTGGTTTAACTGGAAGTTGATTTGGTAGTTGTTGCACCTGATAGCAAAATGGACAATGAGGAGAGCTCAAGGTCTTTCTCGGAAGGCACTGAATGCCCGCCTATCTTATTAACCTTTTGGTTGCAAAACGACAATCCACAGAAATACGTTCATGTTGAACCTCAAGATCATCGGATGGTCGTTATGCACATTGCACGAGCCCTGTTGAGCCGTTTGTGACTTCAAACTTTCTGCTATTCTCAGACGTATTACATCTAAAAGTCAGTTTGTGGTCGATCCAGATGGGTGTATGTTCCCCATTACCGCTGCCACTTGTTGCAGTGAGCTTGGCAAATATTTGAGTGGAGGCAAGTCTTCCTTTCATCTTCTGAAGGAGGTCAGGGTTGCTCTATTGCTCTCATTCGGCGGAGCCATACGGTCACGGATTGTTGGGCCATTTTAGAGCATGGCGTTTGGGTGATCAAGACGATAGATCAAGTACAAACCAGTTTGTGTGCAACAGAGGCGGCAGGCTGGCGCGGTGACCTTCAACCGAGCTTCTCATTCTCAAACACGAGCTTGCATCTGAACGCTTAATGTGTAGGAGGGGGGAAGGGGGGCAATGCTGCGCCGTGCTTTTGAGAAACAATGTGCGTCAGCCTAACGCAGTCAATGGGACGCTGACACCTGAGTCGTATTGACAGCTGAAAATCTAAGCAGAATTGATTCGTTGACAAATGCATCATTTCGCTGGACATTGGCTTCCTCTTGTGCACTGCAATGTGGTGTTATGAACATAGATATAATACGTGCTCCAATTGAGTGTAAAATCAGCTATATGTACCTAGGTATCAACTATTTTAATACATGTAATCAAAGTCATCAATAAAATTCAAGTAGCGTTATTCATACTATTTTAAGTGCTCATTCTTTTTGGGTCTGGAGGTAGAACCTGTTAATTTAAAAATATTAACCCCAGCACCTTAAAATTAAAGGACTAGCGCCTTGGCTTGATAGCAATACATGATCATCAGGCATCTGCAAGCTTGGCATATAGCAATTTGTGCCAAAATAGATATTATTTGGCATTTTAAAGAAATAGGATTTGGCAGTGATTTGGCATCATACAACTATGACATAAGAGGATCATGGTAGTGCTAGTTAGTGTGTTGAGCGCCCCACTTGCCATCTGAGGAGACATTGATGCTATTGAGAAGATCGAATTGCTTCGCGTGCAACGCTCCTTTAAGGGAAAGGTTTGTAAGTCTGCTTTTCGACGGTGGCTTTTCCCATTTTAAAATCGAGAAATTACTTTCTACGGTCAGCGTACCAGGAAACGTTGTGGCCAATCCACCTGCAAACCTTTTTAGTGTTGCGAATTTCCCGTCGACATTATTCCAGGCGTCTTCAAAGGTGCATACTTTCTCGTGACATGCAACTTCATTGTTAATACTGCGGCGGAACTGTTCATGACTGCGGTACTGGTCGCATAAGGCTAAATGCTCTTGCTTAATGGCATCCATTTCTTCGTCAGGCCAGTGCGGAGCCATTCGATCGCGATGTTTTACTATCAACGCGGATAAATCCCGGCCTTTTAACTTTACAAACTCCCGAGGAAGAGCTGGTGGAAGCTCTCCTTCTACAGGTTCATTTTTCTCGTTGCGTTCGGTCTTGATTAAATTAACTCGTTTAACCAAAGTTGCAATTACACGTGCGAAATCCGAATCTAATAGAGTTGCAGCATCCGTTCCCATAGTATCCAGGAATTTAATTGCGAAAGAACCGTTGTCTTGAAGCAGATCCAATATTATCGCTTGGTCACAAACAATTGTATTGTTCTCAGCCAGTGATAATGTAGTAGGTCGGGTGTCTAGGTCACAGTGGTTTTCATCCGTCACAGCTCGAGCCCAAACATGATCTGGATGTCACTAGACAGCCTCTTCATCTGAGCCATTTGCTCCGTCAAAAGGGTTTTGCTTTCTTCTAGGCTTCTAAACGTGATCACTGCCCGGGTTGACAACATTTTAATCAAACTTAATATCAACTACCACTGAAGTGGCGGCTTGCAAACTGGTGTTTTTGCATTCAAATGTGCCGTCAATGGCACTCGGTGTTTCTTAAACCAAGTACAGCATCGTTGCATAGACTCTCAGCGCGTGTATTGAAGAAGAGGAGCGATGGTATCCAACCGACGTATCAGAGTTCCTTCGCTTCGTAGATATGCAATTGTTTGCGTCATATAGCCGAAAAGCCGGCCATTCATCGCGGCCTTGAAGGCATTCTGGAGATCCAAATCTAGCTGATGCAAGCCGCATCAAACACGCATGAAGCCACTTCGGCAACACCTTTTGAAATCGAGTAGCCAGTCCTTTGTTAACACCCGTCAATTTCCGCTCTCCGTCAGTGGTAATGCCGAGCAGAATGTCTCTCTAGTGGGGACAAAGCACTTCAAGCACCGGTACGACAGCATCGAACATGGCTTCTCTAGTATGGCTCTCGTGCAAAGAAATGGCCATCAAATAAAAAAATATTATATTGGCGTTATAGTAGACTCGAATACGTGTATCCAAGTACGATATCGACAAATGTATCGGCATGTCCAAAGCGATTGAGAAAGACCACTAGCTTGTAATGATCTGCTTTATTTTGTCCAAATTCATAATACAAACAAAGCGGGCATACTTTGAAGGAAGTTCGGTTGAGCAGGAGCCTAATGATGCCAATCCTGTGCGCTCGTTAGCTTTCGTCAAGACCGAAATTGCCATTCGAAATGACATACCAAAACTGAGGTAGTCGACAATCAAATGAAACCGTACGGGATTCTTAATTGTCAGCACATAGTGTGAGCTCAATTCATCCAGATCAATGTTAGACCGCTTAGCTCCCCATCCAGGCTGAGTCGTCTTCCTCCTCATCGAGTAAAATCCGTCCCACAATCTTGTCCACAATGTCACGATCGATACAAACGACTATCGGCGCTTGGTTTTCATTTACAAAAGAGTGAATACTGGAACGAAAAGACTGCACTTCGTCGGAGTAAACTCTCTGAGCATCGGTAGAAAGCTGCTGATAGTGCTCCCATTTACTTAAATGTTGACCGGTGAGGTGCAACCGGTATTGCTCTGGTCGAAATGGCAGCTTAAAGTACTTCGTGTTTGCAGTTTGTTTACGTTACGAGCCAACTTTCTCCTCGCGCCCAAACGAAATACAGACTGGCAAGCGACAGCAAGAACACCCCCCCCCCTTTGAGGATTGCGCTCAGAAATCTTCAGGCCAAACTCTAAAAGGGGACGGTCTTGAAATGGTGTGGAACGTGATAGCTTGATTCACTTTGTTAGATCGCGGTATATGGCGTGGAGACACTTGTTCCCGCTTTTCTCCTGCCCATGAGACAAGCTCGAGGCATTGCAACTTCTTGCCACGACTGCTATGAGCTAAAATGAAGCGCAATAAAGGCGAATGTGCGTAAGAAGGAGTTTCAGTTCCCCTTACCGGGGCCATCTTTTTTTTTGCATTTTTGAAAGATTGGATTTGGCGCGAGTGCCAAAACTACCCGTAAATGCCAAATTTAGAGATGCCTGATGATCATTAAAGCCCTTTACGACTCCTGCCGGGGGCATGCTCATCATGATGTCTACGGTTGTCCAACAGGGCAACAATGGACACTCAACTGTATCCCTAATAACAAATCATATGTGTGTTTTGTCCTTGTGTTTAGAACAAAAGCACAGCTTAACTTCAGCTCAATAAGCGAGCGAAGTTTCAATACAATTGATACACAAAAAGCTAAGAGCAATTGTTAAACTAAAACCCCTGCTAGAAGTGTAGAAGTAGTTTCCGACAGGCCACAATCCCACTAGAACGCAAGAGATTTAAAAAGCTGGTCGGGCGATGGCAACGGGAGCGCGCTCACACGGAGTGTATGTGCTCACAGGGTAAAGGCGGTTTGCTTAAATTGTGTCAACGCGGGCAAGGTGCTGTTCTATCTCCCAAATTTATGGGTAAACGCTTCCCGCCGCGACGGTATACCAGTTTCGACTGGAATACTTACAGAAAAAACTAAAGCGGTCGCTGCGGAGGCAGGAATCAACCCGCTATCGCTCCGAGCATCAACTACCTGGATTCGTCGGTTCTTACGACGTCACAGACTTTCGATCCGCGCCAGGACTAGGCGAGGCCAGACGACCCCTGAAGATGCCCGCTAAAGTTGCTACTGAATTCACAGCCAGTGCTCGGCAGACAATGGTTGAGCAAGACATTTCGAATGTTTACACTGCAGATCAAACGGCTAATTATTTTATTTTGGATACAGTGAAGAAAATCTACTGATGTTATTTTTTGCTGTGTGTTTTGAGTACTTACCTCGAAAGACAACAGATTATCGCAGCGCTCGGACCGTTTGGATTAGGTGTGATGAAAAGGTCAAGGAACAGGCTACAACAATTTTGCTAGCTGATTAAAAAAGGAAAAACAAGGGTCGTTCTTGGTGTTCACAATAAGTCCGTCTACAAAACCCGACGAACATATTGCGAGCACGAAATTTCAAATAATTTTGGGCGACCACTCTGGAAACAGATTGACCCACTTCAAACCGCAGCTGGGCCGGGTCTATGGTAACGCAAAAGGTTGGAGAGACTCATATCTCTCAATTCAGTTTTTGTAGTATCACTCTGCTGTGAGAGAGAATAGTGACGACCACATTTTGTTACTGAGGGACACTTTCGCGAGCATTGGACCGAGAAAGTAACGGAGTACGCAGCGTCAGCCAAGGTTGCCCTAATAAAAGTCCCTCCCGGAATAGGCCCATGTGCATCGTGCGTGGGTATCCCAAATGCGTGACTAAATATCCACGCATCATCGCTCTGAAACGGCACGTCAAATTGCATTATCAAGACAGGCCGAAGAAGAAGCCAAGCTGTAGCTGTTCACCGACGAGAACTAAACAAAAGTGTAGAGAAAGCCACCCGACGCTAAGTTGAGCAAGCTCACGTGATCGTGCGTGTGTGTGGGGGGGGGAGGCGAAGGCGAAAGTGGTGGAACGTCTTTTGCTGACAAGCGTCCTAACTCACTTATAACCTGTGCTCCCCCAGTAACGCCACACGTATCAGCAAGTATCGTGGTTACTACTCGACAACGTTGTGCTGACGGTGAAGTGCCGACGCCGTCTCCGTTTGGTTTAACGCAATCCCGACACCACGAAAATGAAGAGCGTGTAAGTATCGGCGATAGTGAGCCCCCTCTCAGCATGACCGTGTACCGAAACAGCGTGTATTCGGCTTCTGACGCTTCAGATTAAACGCCTTATCTGAGGCGCTGGCGCCAAAGAAAACGAAAGAAGGATGGAACATCATTTGAGCTCGTAGCACCGTCATGAAATGAGATAGCAAACTGGATATCTGGCGCGTGGCGTGGCCTTATCTACACGACAAAAGTCGAAGGATTTAAACGGATTGGCCTTCTAAATGACATACACCTATCTGGAGATGAAGCAGCAGACGTGTTATCCGAGATTAAGACTCGTTTGGAGGCGCTTGCTGACGTCTCACTAGTCACACCAGCAACCCGACGCACTCGCAGAAGCTCTGCAGACGGTATCACAACAGCAGGCGAATCGAGCGACAGCTTCTACTCTACTGAGGAGTCATCACAGTAGATATAAGAGAGTAAGCTTAGCTTAATTACCAGATGAAAATTTTCACTACATAAACGCCCTTTGGTAGCCCCACAGCCTCAATACAACAACAAAAGTCTCAGAGCACCGAGGCAACACACCTGGAAACCCGTGTGCCATACGACAGCCGCCAACTCCGCGAAGTGGCTCCATAGTTGACGACCTTCTCGTGTTGAATCTCGAGATGAGTCAGCTGTATGTTTGCAGATTAAGGAAGAGCACGTAGTTAGATCCACAAGCTTGCGATTGCAGCAAAAGTCTCAGAGCATTGAGGCAACCCATTTGAGAGCACGTGTACCAAAATTACAGCCCTGGTGCTGCGAAGGGGCTTCCCTCTTGCTTTGTTTGCTTCCGCCCTGTTGTCGTGCGCTTCATTGCTTGAGTTTGAGTAACCCATTTTCCAAAGGTAGGGTAGGATATATTTTTAACAATGATCCAATAAATTATGAAGTAATTCGTGCTACCACACCTGATATACTAAGCTACACCCAAGTGCACGTCACAGTGCCCTTATGACATGTAAATTCTGGTACTCCATATTCTACTTTTTCTTTTTCGTCACCTTTTTAGCATTTTTTTGTATGTTCTGAACTTTTTTAAAAACTAAGAAAAGGTGTGTGAGTATCCTTACCTGGTACTTTATTGCCTCTCGATTTGATAAAACAAACGTTCATTTAAATACTTATTGTATTTGATTCGGAATTTATATTTTAAATATTTTAAGAAAAACCTAAACAGTATTTAAGTGCGTCATTTGAATCGTCCACCTCAGCTAAGTACGGCAGTGTATTGCTCAACGGCAAGAGCTAATGTTATGAGAAGGGAGCTGGGTCAGTCACCAAAACTCCAGTATACTGCATGGGTATTCAATCACTCCTGTTCGATGCGCTCTAAGCAAATCTGAAATGTGTGTATTCCTCGTGCAAGCGGGGTGCTGTTATTTCAAGGCCAGCCCAAAGCTATTTACACGCAAATTGTGCGGTTGTGGAACAGGCGCATGGGACGCGTTAGAGCGAAGCTTTTGACGCTAAGAAAAAAATAAAAAGAGAGCAGTAGCCGTACACTATTATCGAGGCCTAGCTAAATACAAGAATTTATATCTATGTGTCGTAGCATTATGGTCCTGACTGCATGTCACCATATGCAGATTAAAGAGCAGGGTACTTTTTGTTACGCTGAGGAGCTGAGCCATTTTGACTATTGCCTCCACAATTTCGTAATTTTGGACGAAGTGTCTTTTGATAGCCGAGGTGTGACTCAGAAATGGGGGTATTCTCTTTAGGGGTAGACTACTGTCAATTCAGGCGGTTATCAGTGCATGCCCAGAGTTTCCATTCTGGTATGTTTTTGTGTGATTGGTGTACTTGCCAACTATGACGTTCAAGGCACGCTTGATCGAGCTGAATTCATCAAGTGTTGCAAGGATTTCGGGTTTTCAACGAAAATGGATTTTTACATTATTATTAACAGTAATACAATTGCTATTTATTATCAAACGCTGATATATTTATTATGTGTTCTACTACTACAAATAGCTGCAAGCAAAAATATGAAATGTCTTGATAATAGTACTACTCAAAATAATATTGTAAGTGTAATTATTAGAAGAACTACGAAGCCTAAAACAGCATTTTAAAACCAATAAGTACTAAAGTTTCGATTGAGGCCGAAATATGAGTCACCATTCATAGACACCCTCAAATTGTTCGCTTCTTAAGAAGTATTAGGGTTGCCCCTTTGTTACTTTCGGCATTTTGCCCATTCAAAACTCGATTGAACTCCTGATTGGCTACATCAAGATCTAGCGCTACTACGTAGAATCAATTAAGCGAGGTCAACTAGCGCTCGCCGCCAAAACGTTTCAAATACTTCAGGATGAAGCATGTATTGAGCACTGATGATAGACGGCTAAGTGTGACTTTGATCCTAGACGTCCAATATCGAAAAAAAACACCACGCGCCTCCCCTAAGGAATGATTCACTATCACCTGGAGAAGATGGAGAAAGCCTAGGATATATTGTCCGTTCAGCTAAGCTGAAGCACCAACAAACCAAAATGCAATTATTGGTGGTCGACGTTTTCTGCGCTTTCAGTTCTCCCAAGTCGGTCATTGATGCCATTCATGGCTGGTAGCGGGGATGTAAGCGCAAGATATCTCTATGTATGATCTTCTTTTCAGCAAGCGCTCCGTTTGACCGCCAATAAGCTGCGGTAGAGCCTAATTGTGCTGGTTTGAGCTTGGTTGTCTGCTCGAAATGCGGTTTTACTATCCGGTGGGTCGTGCAAGCTGCCGACGTGCAAGTTGACCAACACCTTTTGTTGTTCAACTTGCACGTCGGCAGCTCTAAACAGGCGTGCGACGTCATTTGGCGGAATATCCATTATCTTACGACCCCACGTCGACCGATTCAAATTTCGAACAATATGGTTCGCCCACAGTCGCAACCCAATTTCTCAGCCTGAAGGGTTGGACGCCAAATCTCTTTCGCCCCCCCCCAGCCTCATGAAGCGAGATTTCTGCTGCGCCTGAGCGGCCTATTACATGCTGAAAACCCCCCATGAGATTTTGTGCATTCGCAATGCTAGCCCAGCATCAACCTGACAGTCTCGCCGCGGTTTTGGAGAAATCCAGCTGTTCTTGGTCTGATTTTCTTCATGCTGTCCACTAAATGACAACCTTTCTAAAGCTGCATGACCTTTGAGCTTGGTTACTTCATTGGTACTCAACAGACCAGGTGCAATAGCGCTTTACTGCTTGAACCTTGACTTGGCAGCGAACTTGGCTCAGAATTTCACAATGATGTCGTTATCTGTGGGACAATTCACAGTACACACGTCAAAGGATTTACCCGTACTATTTATGATTGGCTGGACGACTAGCTGAAATCTATGTTGTGCTGCTGCTTCGATGGCAGGTTTAGCTCGCCCGAGATGGGTCTTCATGGTTATACATAGTGGTGGGGCCCGGTCGCGTTGTGGATACAGCGATAACCGCGGTGATGCATGATTACTTGCCCTACACATAGTAGACGTCCCGATACATTTAGTGCATTATTCTCAATAAAACAAAGGTAGTGTCAGCTCATGTGATACCGTAGACAGTGCAGTGGACGATGCCGCTACTCCAGGTGCTTGTTCTAGCGATGTTGAAGACTATTCGTGTGGTCGTGCGGCCCCTTCCAACCGTGAACATGCTGGTGTTGCTTCATTGTTGTGTGTGGTTTCCATGATGCCGAAATGTGCACGCGTGGTAGATCAACGTAAACACTTCGTATCGGAGCAATAAAGTCCGATTGAGCAGGTTTTGTTGATTTAGCGGCGGTTCGCTTAAAGGGTCACCATTTAAAAAAAGGAGTAGAGAAGACAATTTCCTGATTTGCTTGGGTGTGTTGCTGGGCATCTGCTATGGGATGCGTTATACACGCTACCCTGGCTCGATTCAGATTTCAACAGGATATCTCGAATTATAGAAATAGTTGCTTACTGCAAACAGATCATTCGCAACTATTGAAGACTCGTCACCGATTGGAACTCTTTGTTAAAGTGCATACACGCTTACCCCCAGACCTCGAATAAAAATATTGCAGAAATGAGATCATTGTATCTTGATATTTTAAAACGTACTACTGAGTAATTATAAAACTGCACTGTCCGCGTCTGGAACGGTGCGGACACGCATCTTCTCGGTCAATCGCACTTGACGCAAATGCTTCTATCGTGGCGAAGACTTGAGTCAAGCTTGAATCGTCTCCGCACGCGTAGTATTCTTCAGTTCAGGTAGAAGCTGGAGGCGATTACCGCTGAAACCATTGCCTAGCAAGTAGAATAGTACAAGTTACCAATAATATCAGTGCAATTCGATTGTAGCATTAGGTTTAAAGTGGCTCGTATTTTGCCTGTCTAGATAAAGCGCAGTAGCGGCCAGATGTTCACATGAGGTCTTGATATGCTGAGTGACTCTGCGCGGCTGCAGCGTGCTCGACAATCTTCAAATTAAGCAAAGAGCAGCGTCTCATTCTCCAATTCTTAACAATGGTAGCAAACAAAGACCTCTGCGTGCTCTTCTTCGAAGCTCAAGACAACGCGCTTTATTGATGCAAGCTATGCGCCGCTGATCGCAAACAGCTGCTAGACATGGGCCAATCCAACCTCGCCTCGCATCTGACAAGCCGCCACGAGGAGTTTCGTGCGCAGTACGACGCACGTCACCGCCGTACCGAGAGCGCATTTAGATTCGTGTCCGAGGAAGCATCTCACCGTTACCAGTGGTTGCAGGGGATTGTTGAGTGGAGCATGCCCCTATGCGAGGTCGCTGACGAGCGAACGAGTTCCATGTTGATGTGGCGTCCAATCAATGCTTAGGCTTTCAAGGCGGACATAGTAACTGTGGCAGCTAAGGTGGGTGCCGTAATCGTCCAAGAGATAGACGATCTGGTCTGGATCATGTTTGACGGCTGGTCTCACGGCACGATGCATTTCGTCGGTATTTTCGGTCTCTACTTTGTTGATAAACACATTCAATGCACGCAGCTCGCTTGGACGACGGCAGTTAAGACGCCGATGCGCATATCATCGTGCTGTGCAGCGTATTGGCCGTGTACAACAATGAGATAGCTTTTTTATCGTAGCAGACAACTGCAACACCAACCGTAGCATAGCTACCAAGATCGGCGCCCCATTGGTCGGTGGTGCCTCGCAACTGGGTTATCCTAGCAGTTAAGAAGTTCTTAGCGGAGCACGAGCCGCTGTTACAACAGGTTAGCGACAGCCCAACAACACCGCTGAACTTTCCGAGCCCACTCCACTTCGGGCCAAGAAACACAGCGTCACGCGCTGGTTGTTAACGTACGACATGCTGCAGCGCTACGTGGAGATCCGCGCACACGCCTGCCTCCTCGAGAATATAGAGAACGTGCGCTCTTCCAGCACCGACCACTTGAAACTGACCGAAGTACTGGCCACCTTCAGAAGCTGGAGAGCGTGTGCAAGCGTTTGCAATGCGATGCGACGAGCATGAGAGATGTACGCCTGCTTTTGACTCAGCCGTCGCGGACTATCCAATTATGGAGGAGTACCTAAGACCCAAATCTAAACTTGTGCACTCTAGTGCATTGGAGACCGGGGCCGTTAAGGTGTGCTGCGGAGGAAGGCTGGTGCCGGGTGAAGTGGTGGCGCTGAAGCCGTTCGAGCATTTACAAGGAACCGACGCTCTCGCGGACACTAGGAAGCGCAAGAAGCGCGCGGACGACTACGCGACGCAAATCATCCGCCAAGGTGGAAACAAGAAGAGCAGGAGCGACGCAGCCAGCTACACGACGTTGGTCGCGCTTGTACCACCGACCTCCAACACGTGCGAGCATCTCTTTTCGTAGTGCAAGGTAGTTATGCCGCCGCAACGCAGCAGTTTGCTTCCTGCACATTTCGAGACTCTGATGTTTCTGCGCGATAAAAAGAACTTGTGGAACTGACCTATGTACATTGGCGTAGCGAACGCTAATTGCTCTAATACTTTACCAGAGCTTGCACCGTATTTTTTATTGCAGCTGTGTGCGTTGCCGTCATTACTACACCTACATGCCAAAGGCAATTCAACAAGTTACTGTATTTTCCGAGGTCTGCTTACCCCCTACCCCCACCGGGGAGGGCTTATGAGCGCTCAGAGTCACAGCAACAACAGTAGCAACGTGATTACATATAACTGAGTCGCACTATACCTGGAGGTCGTGTTTCAGCAACCATTTCGGTGCGCATTAAACGTTTTGTAATTTATTATAGTTTCCTAGTAAACTGATTAAACCGTTTAAATGGAGCTAAAAAGGCACTCGTCGACATTCGAGCGAACTACCCAGCTAGGACCTCCAATTATCACCCGTACGGGAGAAGAAATGCGTGATCGCGCCGCACATGCAGTGGAAATCTGGAAAAACTGGCACAGGTTCTTGCGGATGTCAGGTCGACAGTAGCCGGCACGAATGACGTGTTGCATGAGGTGCCCCAGGTTGGACGTCAGGCAACGGGCAGCAGTAGGAGGATAGCTGTTGCCTATTTGTCAGATTATTAAGGTTTGTCAATATTTATATATACCTTTATAACGCTAGTTGGCTGGCTTTAGCCCAACTAGAAAACGCATCATGGGTTGTACAAATCCCGAGTGCATCTTAACCATGCGTAAGATACGAAGTTCGTTCATCTTCTAGTCATTCGAGATTCTTCTGACATAATGTCATCTACTAGATATTGGTGGTTCGAAGAGATGAAGCAAGTATGTAGTGACAATGTAGGGGGCTCGTTTTCAAATTACTCAAGACCATTTATCCCCTTACCTGCAGATGGTGTGACGAACCGCTAATACGGCCCTGAGCAGCAAATTAATATCTTAATGTCACTATGCCTTTAAAATCCGCAAACGCACTTATTCGTCCCTTCCCGTCAGTCGAACGCATTTGATTAAGCCATACTCAAATCCTCTTGGGTTTATAAAACACATGGGTTGAAGTACGGCAGGTACCTCGAGCAAGGCAGATTTTGCAAAACATGGCTAATTTCGGCTCTCCATTTCTGCTTTGCTTAAACAACAGTCATTCGTGAATCTCGTCGGGCGCGAAGCTGGATTTCAACGCAATTTGGTCACTCCTTGGAAGGAGATATGCACGAGGAAAGTAATAGCTTCTCTTGATGCAGGAAGTCATCTGGGCTAATGACGTCATATCTCTATTCGAAACTAACCACAGCTACGTAAAACGGGGGGTGCAATAAAGCGCGGGGGAAAGCAGGGCGTTGATTATATAAACGACGAGGACGCATTGCTATGCCAGCGCCAATGTAAGGTGTGTTCGGTGTAAAGGGCGGAGGGAAACAACGAGAAGGGACTTCAAGAAACTATTGCGCAGCTTTTTACAGAGTCGTTAGTGGCTGGTGACGCAATGCAACAACGTGTAGGGGCACGCGAAGAGCCCAAACTTCGCTTGCTCGCAGAACTGGGCAAAATCGGGAGTTAGCCACTAAGAATAGTCATATTAGGGAAAGAGATATTAGGAGCAGGTTCGATTAGTAAAAAGTGCATTGATTCATAATCTGGTAAGTTCGATACCGCCTCCTCTTGACTGCACAACCTTGCTTTCACTGTATGGGCTTTGCTTAAGGTAAGACTCGATGTGGCGACCGTAGATGCACTGAGGCACATCAATTAAATAAAAATGAGAAAGTTTAGGTCGGCTCCGATTGTATTAAGAGTTGCTGTGGCATAGCGCATCCTCTTTGGGGAATTATTACCGGTGAGCTTGTCTACACCCGCGCATAATATTTATTTTTACATTTGCCTTAAGTGTGCATACGTTCTTCTATAAAATTTATTATGCTGTTCAGAACAGCACAAGGCGTTTAACAACCCGTCCAGTCACCTCTCCGCGGGCAAGGGGCTAAGATGCCCTACCACTACTTCGCACAAATCCTCACCGCCTCTTTCGCCGTCCGCTCCTGCAGTCTGTCTCCTTTGATGCTGCATGGACGTGACAACGCTCGACGCAAAGATCCCCAATATAGTGAGAGCTTCGCATTATAGCACCCGACCTTTTATATTTGGGATGATAGATGGTATCGACGCTTTCGTCGGTATCGCAAACGTTACGCCACGCAAAATCAACACGCTCTGGTCATCTGTGCGCACGCACGTCACTGGTCACCGGAACGCCATGCGGAGGCATCGCTCACAGTACTAGGCTGGTCGTACTGAAGAACGGTGCAGCGTGGGATTTGTTCTCAAAAATATGTAATGTTAAAGCGCCAGCTTTCATCAAAAACGATTATACCTTCCTCCGTGCTGCTTTCCCTAACCTCTAAAGCGACTTGATGTGCAAGAAAGACCAAGAGGAGAACATGCACATGCTGGTAACACGTCCTCGCAAACCTGCGTGCCCTATACGCAGCGACGCCACGTTTCAGCAGGACGATTGCTGAGGACATGTCGTTTTACACTGCCAATCTTGAATATACGGCTTCAAAGTGGAGATGTCGGTGAATACGCGCGGCTTCACCATCAACCGCTCAGATCGTACCCGTGATGACACGGACGACATCACTCGGTTTCGTCGTAGCTATATTTTTCGCGATGCGACGCGCGCCAAGAGAGGAATGTATATTGAGGGGTATAGTGGTTATGGTCACCCAGTACCCCAGCGGTAGACGTTCATGACGTGCGAGAGGTGCTAGAGCCTTGAGATGCCCAAATGCTGCATTCATCCGACCAAGGGCAACAGCTTGCCTGCAGCTATCGTCCAAAAAAACGTCAACATTGTTAGCGATTGCATCAGCGTAGACAATTGGTTCGGCCGTCTTTGCGGGCTTTGACGTATTTGCGCCAACAAATACAGATGAGGTGGGGATATTTTCGGCGATATCTCCCAGACGTGCACATCACCGAAAGACTACTGCGCCGGTTATTCTCCACTGCGCGCAATAAACGGTGCGGGGTATTGGCATCGGCAGAGCAGTGTGGTGTAGTAGAACACACAAATATCGTCAGATGTGGATCCCTTACACAAACCACAACGAATCGCCGAGTTAGGTCGGCGGTTTGTATGGCCTGCGCAGAGGGTGGTCCCCTCGCGGTCCGGCCCTTCCGGGACAGACGAGTGGCTCGCTTCCACCCGGTTCCGACTAACCAAGTCAGATCACTTCCGAGGCTCCGCCGAGTTTGGTTCGGCTGAGTTCGTTCACAACCCTGTGCCCTCCACCAAAGGATGGGCGACGGCGCGCGAGCGCTTTTACAGGTCACCGAGCGCAGAGGCAGCTCAGCTAGAAGTGTTACGGCACCCGGGCTATCCGACGTACCGGCCCGCTGAGTATGCGGGACTTTCTTTCGCGCGTAGCGAGACTTTGTCCTACCCGGACCGACCTAATCTCTTGGCGCTACCAGTCAATACCCTACAAGCTATGCCTCTCGAGTATTGACGGCAGGCATAATCCAGCCCTATGCAGGGACTTACCGGAAAAGTGTACACGTGTCTTGGACTAGGAAAATTCTGCTCTGTTATCTTCTGGGAGCCCTTTCGGCTCCCCCTATTTAATCCTATGCTTCTTATACAAATATCTAATGAAATGTAGTCGTTTCGGATCTCTACCGACCCTTCAGCTGAGTTCCGGCGACCGTTGAGCTCAGCGGCTGTCCGGATAGCATATCCGGACAGATCGCCGAGTACTTACCGTGATCCTTGGCTCCTAAGCTCTGGGTTATCAGACCGAGCCGATTCTTGACCTAAAGTAGGTCGGCGTATGGTCGAATCTGGAAATCCCTACACCACAACTGCCCCTGTTATGATACGAGCCGAGCTGGTGAGTGTCTTAATCCTTCATTTTGTTCTGCCACCGTTGGTCCGTACTCGGCTGATGACGTCTCGCGGCTCCCCACCACCTTCTTTGGTACGTTCGTTGCTTCCGCTGTCACTCACTTGGCAGCTCCTTACTCTTCGCATGTTGTTCCAGCACACCCCTTGGCACCATCCTTCTTCTCCAACTCCTCGTCGAGGTGAAGGCGTGCCAGCTGAGTCGATTCCTCGACCCGTCGGTGCTCGTGGGGTCAGCGACCGGCATGAAGCTGGGCTGGTTGACCTGACAACTTCCCATGAGTCTGACGCGGAGTCGGCAGAGTCTTCTCGCGTGCGCCTTCCTGGTCCACCGAGCTTGCCGGGCGACACCACTTCGGGCGCCACCAATCAGCCAAGCTCGGCTGCTCCAGTGAGTCTTGACTCCCTTATGGCCAGAATTAACGAGCAAGGGCATGATCGCCGAGAAGAATTGACCTTCTTGGCGAGGCTCATGGCTTACGGATTTACTCGTTCCGTGGAGCCCTCCGATCCCGTGCATGCGGCGAGCGATTTTGGATGCTGCTTCCGCGGGGGAACTGTTGGATATCTTGAAAGGCAACTACGCCGCTCTTGATTATCCAAAGATCATCGGCGATCTCCAAGCTGACAATCAAGCTGTTCAGGAGGAGAACCGCGCACTGACTCGGCGACTGGACTCGCTTGCTCTCAGCAATGTCGACTTGTCAACTCAGCTCTCGTCGGCTCAACAGCAAGTGTCTCGATTGGAGGCTGCTGCCACGCAATCGGCTAATCTTCTCGCGTCGCTGCGAAAGGCTGTAGCTCTGAGTGAGGCAAAACTTGCTCGGGCCATCGCAGCTGAGCAGAGCAAGGTTGACGCTGCGTTGGGTCAGACCCAGCTCCACCATCAGCAAGTCTTGGATCGGGACGCCGAGATCGACGTCCTTCTCCGATCCATTTCTGAGAGGGATGCGGCGTTCGTCACTCTTCAGGGCATTGCTTCCAAGCACTTCGAACAGCTGCAGGAGTCGGTGCGGTTGTACAGTTCCACCGGTACTCAACCCTTGCGGCACGCTCAGTCGGTAATCGCTGAGCAGCGGGCTGTGATCTTGCGACAGAAGCGGCTCATCCGTCGGAATGGTATTATTCCGATGCACGATCCTCACATGGCTGCTGCTGCTGGCGGTGGCTTGCAAGTTCCTGGGCTTGATCCGTCCGACCTTCTCCTCAACGCCCGGCTGTGTCGTGTCTTGGAGTCTCGCTTTCCTGAGGTTCTCAACATCCCCGCTGGTGAAACTCGGCGGTTGGAGTTGATTGTCCATCCTCGCCGAGATGCTCCAGTGGCGAGTTCCATTATTGGTCCTAGTGTGGTTCCCTCAGCTAGTCAAGCGTCTTCGGCGACTTCATTGGCAGACTCGGCTGCGGCTCCAGTCAGCTCAGCGGCGGTAACAACCCAGGCTGAGCCGACTCTTGCTCAGCTTCACCGTACGCCTTTGGCAAGCTTGACATCGACTCAGCGGCTTCGGCGTTATGCCAACCCCAAGTCTCCCACTGCTGCAGGTCCTCGTCATCGTGCACCGGCGCCGCATCCGCCTCAACCGTACGCTTGTCCACTCCCCGGAGAGGATGGACACGAGGCTATCAGTACCCTTTTGCACTCAAGTTCACCTCAAGCTACTGTATCCAATGGAGGAAGGCCTCGCTCTGGAAAGTCCCGTCGTCGGACTCGGCGGAAGAAGGTTCGTCACCTTGAGCTGAGTTCTGCTACTCAGCCCGCTGTCTCTGCTCGCTCTGAAGACGACGATGACGCTTCGAGCGAAGCTGAGTTTGAGTTTGAGTTGCCTGAGCCGCCCGCCGACACCGCTCCTGCAGTTGCTTCGACGACTTCGGCGGGTTCTTCGTCTTCTGGTCCTCCGGTGACTTCGTCAGTCGCGGCTACTCGCCCACCGCCGATATCTTCATCCGATGTCGTGGCTTCACTGCCTGTCCCGGCTACTAGCGTGTGTGCCCCAGGCTCGACTTCGCCCATCTCCGCTGGGTTGCCCCAGTCGAGCGCACCACTCAGCGTCGTGCTAACGGTGGTTGGACGCTCCCAGTCGCCCTCTCGGGGTCTGAGCGTATCCACCACGCCGACTGACTTAGTGACTCCGGCCGTGAGTGTCCTCAGACCGTCTCTCCCTGTGACCACGGCCGTGTTGACGTCCCCATCTGGGCGCCCTATCCGGAGATCTGCTGCGACCGCCCGCACTGTGACTGCTCAGCTGCTTGAGGATCTCGACGCGTCTGACGACGAGGTGTTAGGGCCTGGTGATGGTTCTGTACCGTCCACCGGCTCGACGAATCCTGCCGCTGGGTCGCTCTTGGATCCCATTTCCTTATCAGAGAACTCGGCTGGCAGTCCTTCAGGTTCCGACTCAGCGACCGCAGATGCTCGTCGTTCTGCTCAAGCGAGAAGTCTTCATGCGGCGATCTTCGGTTCTGACGACGAGATGAGCGATGAGTCCTTGCCGCCGAGTGATCGCCACTCCTCGCGGCCTTCATCGAAGGATTCTGGTGACGGGACGAGTTCTGCCTCTGCGCCGGCTTCGGGGAAGCAGCAGCATCGCAAACGTCGTGCTTCGACGAGTCCTACCGGTCATCGGTCGAAGCGATCCAAGAAGCACAAGAAGCACAAGAAGTATCACAAGACGCACCGACACCACAAGCATCGGCAGCTTCCGTCGACTCCTGATCCAGCTCCGGCTCAGTCCATTCCGGCTGCTTCTTCGCCGAGTAGGCTCCCGGTTATATCGATTCTCTCTCAGCCGAGTTCGTCTGCTTCACGTCCGGCTGTGGTCGCACTTCCCAGCGCTCTTACACTCCCGCTGGCGACGTTACGGACTCGGGCCTCGCGAGCGGTGTCCCAGGATTGTCGCCTGACTCTTCACATGGCTCAACTCCGCGAGGTACCATTCATGCATTTCGGCTCAACTCGTTGTTGGAATGCATTATTGGATACACTGAGCGGAGGGGTGCAGATGGAGCTCGTAGGGGGCAAGAGTCGTGTTCCACCTACGCCGTGTTCTCTTGACGGCATTCGAGCTTTCATGGCCGTTTTCGACCCGAGCCATCCTTGTCAGCGTCTTCGGCGGATGCTCCCTGAGCTTCCTTTCTTCTTTTCTCCGTCGATACTGGAGGAAGCTCGGCGATGTTTGGCTTCTCAAACCCGGCCTCGAACTTTGATGCAAGTTCTTGGAGATATGTGGGTGAAGCTTCGTGGCGACAGTCCCTTGGACTCGGCGGGAAGGCCCATCCAGACAGATGGCCAAATGACTCGTTACTTCGTAGCTCTCTATGAGCGTCGTCATTGGATTGTCGAGTCGAGTGTGTTAATGGGTCTCTATCCTGACGTCAACCCGGCTGCCACGCCCGCCCAGCTTGCTGAGGTATACGAACTGTGGCTGGTGTACAAGCGCGAGCGCAAACGTCGTAGTGACACCTTGCGATCTTTGGTTGTTGCTGTCTACGACCAGCTTTACTCGGCGGTCACTCAGAAGCTCGGCGATGAACCTGCTCCACTGGTGGACGCAGAGGTCTATTTTTATCCGTCCGTTCCCCATTACTCTCCCGTTAACCTTTCGTGGGTTCCTTCCGGGAGAGACTGGGTCCAGTGTGCTCACGATGTGGATCTAGCCGAGCCCTGGCGAGCTTGGTGGCTTACTGACCCGGCGGTCCATCCGTACAATACTTGCTTCCGCGCTCGGAACGTGGACTTCTTGGTTTTCGCTCCGCGCGGTATGGATCCTCAGGTTGTTGACGACGCGATTGAAGAAGATTTTGATCTTGCTGAACCAGCGCCTCCTGCCTATGCCCCGGGTGCTCCAACTCGGCTGAATCGTCAAGGCATCCATATCTTCACTGGGTCTTCGATCGGTGAGCTCGGCTCAGATGGCGAGAGTGCGTCTGATGACTACTCGGCGGACGATGGGTTAGGTTCTCCTAATCTCCGAGGCGCGTCTCCGAGTATGTCTCCGTTCGGCACCCCACTCCCCAGTGGAACGGATCCTCAGCCCACTTCCGCCGCGTCGGGTCCTGAGACACCTGGTTCGGCGTCAGCTTCGTTGGCTAGCTCGGCGATGATACTTCTTGCCACGCCTGCGAATGTTGCATCTCCTTCCGCAAGTTCCCAAGGGATGACGTCTGCTACGACGCCACGCCCCCAATCGTCGAGTCCGCTGAGCTCTTCCCAGCTGTCTCCGTCGGGTTCAACTCACTTGGAATCCGGATCGCCGACCTTTTAGTTCTCTTCCTTTGACTGGGCGTCCCGTAGGTATCGTTCAGGACTTCATTTCGTAATTATTCAGTATATGTAGTTTCGACACAGTAGCATTCTGTCTCAACTCGGCCTGTGTCGTCCGCTGAGTTGATGTAACTTTTGGTGCAATAGCTGTTAATCCTCATCTGCAACTTGCACCATTTGCAGACGGTTTTCGCGCTTCTTCTGTCGTAGATAGTCAAACAGGAGACCCCCACATGACAAATTCGACAGTTCCCAAGTAGGCTCATC